>NW_021703783.1:97964762-97987730 GCF_005190385.1 Monodon monoceros
ATCACTAAAGTACAAGGAGGCAGGCCACTAAGAGCAAGACTCAGCAGAGAAAACAAGCTGCAAGAAAGAGATCTACAAAGACTACAGACTTTAAAGTGATCTGAGATGTGCTAGAAAATAAGTTTAACATGTTTAAAGTGATAAAAAGGAACATAGTGGATGAAAAAGGAGGAGGAAAGGGAAACTCGTGATTTACAAAGCAGGTCTGAGAAGAGAAGCAAGTCTCAAATTTAATGGGTGAGTTAAACAGGAATTGTGATACAGTTGAAGAGATGACTAGTAAGTTGGAGGAAAGATTTGAAGAAAGTAATTCTCCCAGACAAACAAAGAGATGGAACATATAAAAAGAGGGGTTAAGTGAAATGGAGAGCAGAGTGAAAAGACCTCACACCTGCCTGACCTGGGTTCTGAGAAAATGCAGAGAATGGCAGGGGGCAGATGGATGTTTGATAGGAGATAGTGGATGATAGTTTTCCAAAACTGATGAAAGCAGCCCATTCTCAGGATATCTCTAGCAGAATAAATATTATAAGGAAAATGCAAAACATCCAAGACAAAGAGGGTATCTCAAAAGCAGCCAGAAAGAAAAGTGTGATTTCCTGCAAGGGAATGACAAATAGATTGATAGCTTTAAACAGTGGAGGCCAAAAGATGTCATTTTTAACATCTTTAAAAGTAATAACCAACAGTTCTATCTTTCAAGAATGAGAATGAAATAAAGACATTTTTAGACGACAGCTGAAAGGGTTTACTGCCAAAAGACCTCTCATTAGAGGATCTTCTAAAGGTTGCATTTCAAGAAGGATAATGATTTTAGAAGAAATGTCTAGATGCTGCAAATGCAGCAGAGGTTCAAAGAAAAATAGAATATTATGAACAACCTTGTAGGTGGCAAATTCCTACAAAAAGAAAAGTTTTCAAAAATTTTAGAAAGTCTGAAGTGTTTTATAATCATATGGAAATTGAATCAGGAATACAGACCTTTCCACAAAGAAGACATCATGCCCAGCCCATTTCTAGCCAACTTTCGAAGGACAGGTATCCCGGTCTCGTACAGACTCTGAGAAGAGGAGGAGGAAAGAGACAAACACAACCTTCATGATTAAAGTAGACAAGGATGGTTCTAGAAGGGAACATGAGAGGCCAGTTTTCTGTAAGTGTGAGAGCAGAAATCCTAAATGAAAGATCAGCCAACAGGGCCCAGCTGTGATTAAAAAATATAACTTACTGTGACCAAATCGAGCTTACCGGGAATGCAAGGTTGGTTCAACATTAAAGAAACTCTGATACTAATGTAATTCACCACGTTCACAGATTAAAGGAAAACAATCTTATTGTCTCAGTTGATTCAGGAAAAGCATCGGATGAAATTCTGTAACCATCCATAAGAACTCTAGTAAATTAGGAATAGGAGGGCACCGACCTAACCTGCCACGCGTTATCTACACAAAGTTCTAGTGTGAAACAGCTTCCTTCTCCGGCACGTAAGGTGCAAAGCAGCGGCCCGGTCGCTGTTAAGTCAGGAAGCAGAAGGCGAGGATGCCGCCGCACTGCAGCAGCTCTGCTCGACCTGCCGATGCCAGCTCGGCCAGCACAGGGCAGTGGGACGCAGAAGCACACTCCCGTCTCTGGCTTTATCTCCTCAGCACCCTCTAACACTCCAGGCAGTGTGACCTGCCAGTGACCTCCATGTGGCTAAACCCAGTGGTCAGTCACATCCCCGGGCTCGTGTTACCTGACCCTCTGGCAGCACCTCACACTCCTCCCAGCTCCCTGCTCGTTCCGTTAGGCCCTCAGTGTAAACTTGTGTCCTGGACCGTGGGGCCACATCCTCTGGCACTTGTAACAGGGAAGAGCCAATTCTGACTACATGTTGCATCTGTTTCTTTTACTTTAACCTTTGTTTTCTGCTGCTTTTGTTCACTAAAAGGATACTGTCTATACACAGTGGCCTGCCTTGGGGAACCCTGCCCCCTGAATGTTAAACCAAAGTGCCTTTGTTCAGGGAAACATCCGGACCCTGTTCCACCTGTGGATGGCTGGCTACAAGAAAGAAGAAATCGACACATCCCCTCCCTGAGACTGGCCATTATTCCAGGGGATATTTGCAAAACTTACGGCCCTTTCACTTTACTTCTCATCTCCTCCTCCTCTCCGTGCTATAAAAGAAACTGGCATCCAAACCCCGATAAGATGGTTTTACAAAGACACTAGTCTGCTATCTCCTCAGTCTGCTGGCTTTCCAAATAAAGTCACATTCCCTGCCTCAACACCTCGTCTCCGATTTATTGGCCTGTCGTGCGGCGAGCAGAGCCAGCTTGGACTCGGTAACACACCCTGGACTCATCTATCCCACTGCCTGCCCGACGGCTGCACTCGGGTGCCTAGCAGGTGCGTGTCCACAGGACAGACTCACAACCTTCCCATCAACACACTTTCTCCTGCACCCTTTCCCACAAACCTTTCCTCCTCTTAGGAAACGACGGCTTCCTCTTTGCGCTTGTTCAGGCCAAGGACGTTGGTGTTATCCTTGGTTCCTCTTTGTCTCCTACCCCATAGGTCCCGCATTCATCAGCGTATTTTGTTGGCTCAACCGTCAGACCATCTAGCATCTGACCTCTTTTCACAGCTGTGCTGAACCCCCTTGTCCCAACTCACTAACAAGTTGGAATTTTATGATTTCCGTGGTCTTCTATCCCATCTCCCTGGGTCTGCCTCTCCCCACCCTGCCCACTGCCAGGTCTGTCCTGGCAGCGCGGGGAGCAGTGAGGAGGGGTGCAGGTGACCACTCGGGGGGAACGCAGCATGCTCGCTGCCCCACACTTCCGGTCAGCATCGTTTCCGGGCGGTGCCCGGGCCGGACGCCTGCTCTGCTCTTGCCTTTCGTTCAGGGCTGAGTGATCGGCCTCTGTGGGGAAAACGGGTCCCTTCTCACGGGGTGCATAGAATGGGGGCCCCTCGGACTGGCCTTTTATCGTTGCTGCCCATCATCCGTGCAAGAAAGCAAACGAGCACCCGGTCGCCGGGCACATCCGCTGTGTCCCGCTGCCCGATTAGAGAGAAAATTGTCCTTATTTTAATGAGATGAGAATTAGAAACGGAGGCCTTGAGTAAAAAAGCGAGCAAGCCGGCCCCGCTCTGTGTTCCTGGCCAGCCTGTCTGGGCTGCACGCTGACCTTCTCGGCTGTTCTCTCTTGCAGTCGGAACCTGAGGGCTTCGCACATTTCCACCTGTACGTGTGTGCTGCTTTTCTCGTGAGATGGAGGAAAGAAATACTGGGAGAACGAGATTTTCAAGTAAGTAAATGCCTTTTCAGAAGAACCCGAGTGTGATTTCCTGCTGGGAGAGAGGTGTATTAGATTTAGTTCACAGGGTTATTTGTGGAGGAGCTTGGAGACGGGCTGCCTGAGGTCACCGCTGACCTGCTGCCTGAGACTCCACGGCCGAGGGCACAGATCACGTGGGGCCTGGGCTCTGCCGACACTGGCCTTATTAAACGTGCTGTCGTGGACTCCAGGAGATACCTCCTGAGCCGGCCGGTGTGTGTCCTCAGCAGAATGGCCCGGGGGCTCCTGGGAGCCTCGTGGCAGCTGTGGGGAGTGGGGCGTTAGGGAAGGGGCTGGCCGCGTGATCGCATGGCCTGGCTGCCCGGCACTTGGTGGCTGTGTGACCCAGGGGTGGTTGCTAGCCTCTCTGAGCCACGTTTCCTCAGCGGTTCCGTGGGACAGCTACACTCGCCCCCATCCATCAGAGGCTCTGTGCTCGACCCAGGGGCTCCAGGTGGGCCGATCCCCCACCCCGTCCCCACCCCCAGGTGTGCCTGTGCGGTGGTACTGTGGGCAGTGTTGACCCCTGGGAGGGCGGGCCGCCTGGGGTGCAGTGAGGAGACACCAGCGGAGGGGACCAGGAACCAGGCTCTGCCCCTCACTGTCTGGGGGTCACTCTCTGGCTGCTTCACCTCCTCGAGCCCCTCATCTTTCAGGTGAGGGGACAGGGAAGGAGGCCCTGTTGTCCCAGGCCACAGTGTGGTGACACTGGGCAGCTCGCTTGGCCCGTGGCCCCTCAGCTCCCATGCTTGTCAGACGCTCTGAGGACCCTGCTCCACCCGCCGAGGGCCGTGGGAAGCCACCCAGCCCTGCCGCAGCGCCCAGGCGCTTTCCATCTCGGCCACCAGGACGGTGGATGGGGAGGGCCTCTGTCCGGGCCAGCAGAGCCCAGCGCCCAGCCTGCCCCGCCCCGAGGTGCTAGATGGCGAGACCTGGTCCCTTTTCTCATGCCGGCTCCTGCCCTTGCTGTCAGCACAGGCCCGGCCGTGGCCGCGGGAGCCGCGCTGTGGGAGCCTGGCTCCAGGGCGGCCTTCGCCCCGCCCTGCCCCTTCCCACCTCCGGTTGCTGTCTGTGAACTGGGGAGAAGGCAGCCTCCTGCCCTGCCCCCTTGCCCTCGTGGGAGGCCTGCGGCCCCCTGGGTCACTCTGCGTTGGGCACGTGGCAGTGCCGAGAGAGCCCGGCGCCGGCCTGCGTCGCCGAGTGAGGGGGGATGACCGTGGGCGGCCGACGGGGCCCCCCGAGGGCCCGCTGTCCATGGAGGTGCGGGGGAGCCCACAGACCGGCTGGGCCGTTGGTTGGAAGGGAGAAGGGCCCCGCCTCCCTGGTGACCCGGGCCAGCGTCCACACCTGCGCCCGGCTAGCTCTCACCTGGATGACAGGTGATGCAGGTGCCCGAGTCCCCCAGGCTGACGGTGGCTCAGATGTTGCTGCCTCAGTTACGCTGGGACTTCTCTGGTTGGGGAAACAGTTCTGGGAGGCCCCAGCCAGGCATCACTGCCCTCGCGGGGCCCGCACCTGGTGGGGGTCGGTGGTTCGGAAAGAGTGTAGGGAGTGCGCTGAGCCCAAGGCTCGTCATTGTCCCAGGAACCGCTCGTGACCCCCCAACGCTGGGTGGCCCCTGAGCCTCACGTGCCTGAGAAATGGCCCTTGCCCGCCGGCGTGAGTCCCAGCTGGGGACAGGGACCTGAAGCTGGTAGTGACCTCGTGCAAAGGGTCCTGCCCTGCGTTTCTTCCTGCTGCTCCACAAACAGGGACGGTGCTGCCAGGGTCCAGGGCCGCCAGGAGCAGCCCTGGACGCGAGGGTCCCTGAGCTGGGTGGGAGGACGTGCCCACGGGTGGGTGGTGCTGGGCCGCCCCGCTTGGCCTTCCTGTCTTCCCGCCCCACGCGCAGGAGCCCGTGGAGGGCTGCCCAGGGCTCTGCAGTGTGGCCGCCCCACCTGACGTGACTGCGTCCCTGGTGGCCTTGGAAGACGTGAAGACGAGCCCCTTGCCCATCGCTCGCTCTCGTGTTGCTTTCTGGCCAGAGATGCTGCCCTGTTGTAACTGGAGGGTGCTACTAGGCGGCTGGTTAGAACGCTTTGCTGGCCTCCCAGGGCCCTGCTCTCTTAACTCGAGGCTCACCGAAGCCAGGGGACAAGCGCGGCACAGCAGCCGGTGCGCCAGACCTCGGAGGAGCCATGAGGTTGATTCTCCCCCGAACTCAGGCCTGGATGTCATAGGGTTGGATGCAGGGCGTGTTGTGAACACACTGCATTGTGGGGAATTGAACTGAATGGGAAAGTAAACAAGAAGAGAAAACAAATAAAGCACCTTTGGAGCCCTGGCGGGCACGGGGCGATTGCGTGTGCAATCGTGGCATTTTAGGAACATGATTCTGTGTGCACGGAAGACAGCTTGAGAGTCCCGCAGTGGAACATCCATGGAAGAGGCTTTAAAGGCCCTCAGTCTCTGCAGAGTTGGGAAATGGCACGCTGCTGTGTCATCTCCGTGGGAACAGTCATTTCCTGAGGGGCGTCTTCAGGAGGAAGACAGAGTCCTCCTAGCGTTCAGCACGCCCAGCGGTGTGGGTACTTTTGGCGGAGTGCGGGGGGGCATGGGCTTGGCTTCCTGCATCCAGTTCCCAGAAGCTCAGTGAAGTTGGGGTCCCACCTCTTCTCGTGTGCTTCGGCTTCTGAGACCTGCCCAGCCCAGGGGTCTGGTTGTGTCCAGTTCTGTGGACCTACGGGAGGGTCGCTGGGTCATCTGGTTGGAGGGAGGCACCTCCCGGAGTGGACAGTCACTCCTGCCCTGAGATCTGGTGCCCCAGGGACCTTGTACTTGTCTCCGAGGATTCGCTGTCCCCCGGGCAGACCTTGTGCCGTCCGTCCTGCAGGTGACGGGTCCCCAGCTCTGCCCGAATGCAGCCCGCAGGTGCTGCACACACCCTGGATGTCCGAAGCCGACCTCTTCCCCCAGGCCCCTGTTCCCACCCCACCAGCCACGGAGGTCCCAGCCTCAGCGCCCGCAGCCTGATTCTCTCCCCGGCTGCCTTTTTCTAACCAGATTCTGTAGGGCCTGTGGGGGAAGGAGCCCCCTGTGCCCAGTCTTGTGTCCCCTGGTGGTGCGGCTGGCACGCTGACCTGGTCCCTCCCCTCTGTGGGGTGCCCCACAGTAAGAACTTGGGGCCCAGAGAGGATGGGTGCACGTGGCTGAAGATGCCTTTGAAGGGCTGGGCTCAGGTCCCGAGCCAGAGCTGCCATGTGCCCCTGATCGTTCCTCCTCTCCGGCGGGGATGCAGGTGCGCTGGAGGTGCTGGCCTTACCGGGTTCTTTGTCTGATTCATAAGGGCAGCTTATAAAACAGTTGGTAACGCACAACCCTAGAAAATCATTCTAGTTTATCCCCCCAAAGTCTGAGCTGCTTAGTTTGTCCTGGTGTCCCAGGACATCGGAGGTCCGACAGCCCCTGTGCGGGCCCCCGGTCCTCATTCACAGCCCGCAGAGCCTGGTTCGCCCTGGGCCTGCTGCTTGGTGGGGAGGGCAGCACCCAGGGGGGATCATTCCTACCCCACTGCCTCCCGGGGGTGACCCGGCAGCGTGGCTGCAGAGGTGCTTTGTGACATGGAAGTTTCTCCCCGCGTAGGAACTGTCATCGTGCTTCTGGATTTAGAAGAGGCCAAGTCCCTTAGATGCAAAAGAGGCAGCAGCATACCGTGCTTTGTTTTTCAGAGGAGACAAAGCAATTAATTGTGGTAAACAGAGCGTGGAACTTCCAGTGCAATCAGGGGCCTTCTCTGCGGGGACCTCGGGAGCTCAGAGGTCTGTAAATATTTCTGAGAAGGTAATCGGCCGCTGCATATTTGCTGGTGAACGACGAGCCTCATGGGGAGAAACGGCTTCCCGTGCACGCGTGGTGGCCGCCAGCCCCGAGAGGCTGTGAGCCCGGGGTGAGGCCGGGTGTAGGGCCCCGCCTGGAAACCCCAGCCGGTCCACGGAGGGGGCTCAGTGTGTGAGCGGTGGCCGCCGTGCCCCGCACCCCTGGAGCTGGGGCCTCCTCTCGTGCAGGCCCTTCCCCTTGTCTCCTGTGATCGCAGGTTGCCGCTCGGTGGGGACCAGGTGGGGACAGGCAGGGGCAGTGCCCAGCGGGAGGCCTCTGTCTGCTCTGATGTCCCTGGCCCCTCTGATGTCCCCTCAGGCCCTCCCTCTGCGCTGGGCCCTGTGCTGTCTGTCACGAGACTCCGTTTCCACGCACGAGGGGTTGGGCTGGCTGGGGGTGGACTGGGCAGGGACAGCAGGGCGTTGTGTATTGTGAGGCCAGGGGTCAGGGATGGGAGTAATAAATCAGGTGCGGGAGCAGGTTGGGGAGCTAGAACCAAGGACCCGGATCTAGAGCGGATCAGGTACCGGCCTGCTCTGCAAGGGAAGGAAGTTAGTGAAGCTGGGGCTGAGCGTGTGGGGTCGGGGTGTGGGTGGTGATCAGGAGAGGAGCCTGAGAGGGCACGAGGGAGCCAGGCGGCTTCCTTAACAGGGCAGGGGAGCCAGGGGTGGGAACGGACCCGGTGCAGTAGGAGGCGGGGCCGTAAGGCTGGAGGAGGAGCCCTAAGGGGGCGGGGGCGGGACCTGGGGTGGGAGGTGGACACGCCCACAGGGCGTGAGACACGTGGAACCTAGAGGGACGGATGGGCAGCCCACGCAGACTCGGGGACAGCGAGGTTGGCGGTCTTCCCCTTGACTTCGAGGGGGAAGCGGCCACAGTCCGCAGCGCGGCCCGCGGCTCAGAGGTGCCTCTGCTGTTAGACATTGTCTGGCGGAGGCTCTGGGGTGTTGGACGCGGTGGTCCACGCCTCACTTTGTCAAAGTCTCCCTCTGTCTGCAGGTTAAACCTGAGTCTAAAATTTTACAAACAGAAAGACATCGAATGGAGCAGCCGCAGGAGGAGGCTCAGAATATTTGATGAGGATAAAAAATGAGGCTGCTGTGGGTCTGACGGCTTAAAAGCTCTGGGTAGGATCTGAATTCAGATCCTACAGAGATCCTACAGAGATGCATCTGTTTTTAAGAGTTTGTGGAGCATTTACAAAATTAATCGTCTGATCTAGACCATAAAAATTGTCAAAATCTGAAAAACCGGAATAATACGGACTGCATTTACTGAGCATAATCCTTTAAAACTAGATAATAAAGTTAAACCTGAGTAATGAAGCATTTGGAAATTAGAGAGCCCTCTTCAAAATACATGGGTCAAGGTGAAAGTGATCCTGTAATTATAGAATAAATTTAGAAACGTATGGGACCTTAGAGACTCCGCTTTACTGTCGGTAAAGTTCACATTTGCAGTTCTTCGTCCCCTTCTTCTATCAGTGAACCTCAATCAGGCCCATCACAAAATATTTGAAACGCCCTAATAATTGGTGACCGGCAAAGGGAAGGAAAAAAAAATGCGTGGGGTGTGGCCTGTGCTGGGCTTGTAAACAAATTCACGGGCGAAATGCCTTTTATTATTTAAAAACGTTTTCTTTTAAAAGCCTAGTAACTCTTTAACTGAAGACGTTAGAGGTGGAAAAATAAAGTCAGCTTACGATAAAAGGCGTGAAGGGACCAACGGTAAAGTAAATGAATGGCTTAGGAAGTGCGTGGACGGGCGTCTCCTCACGCCCTCCCCGCCGGAGCCCCGCGGAGCCCGCCTCCCTCCAGGAGCTGATGGAAGCCCAGGCCCAAGGTTGGTACTGGGGCAGGTGGTGGAGGCACCCTCTGCCCACCAAAATTCCAGATCCCGGAAGGACAGCCAGTGCTCACCGTGCGTCATGTGGCTGGTGCAGGCAGGCTTGGCAGGCTGGCCCCGGAGACACAGCTCCAGCTCTCAGGAGCCAAGCTCCAGATGCCAGCCAGGGGCAGCCCTGCAGCCAGGCCCCCCAAGGTCAGGGCAGCTGTGTGCACGCCTCCCTGCTCACTGTTGTTGTAACATCCTAGCAGTAAACCAGCGGCATCAAGGCACGGGGGGGTCTTAAGAGATTCAGTAGCTTCTCCTGAGTTTAATAGAAAGGAAGAACCAACCCTACTCTTTTTTTTTTTTTTTTTTTTTATTTATTTATTTATTTTTGGCTGTGTTGGGTCTTCGTTTCTGTGCGAGGGCTTTCTCTGGTTGTGGCAAGTGGGGGCCACTCTTCGTCGCGGTGCGCGGGCCTCTCACTATCGCGGCCTCTCTTGTTGCAGAGCACAGGCTCCAGACACGCAGGCTCAGTAGTTGTGGCTCACGGGCCTAGTTGCTCCGCGGCATGTGGGATCTTCCCAGACCAGGGCTCGAACCCATATCCCCTGAATTGGCAGGCGGACTCCCAACCGCTGCGCCACCAGGGAAGCCCAAGAGCCTTACCTTTGATCCGGTAATTCCGCTTGCTTATAATTACAGGAAAACAAATCGCCAACAGCCTGAATATCCAACGTTGGCAGAAGAGTGCCCTGGATTATCGTACGTTGCTGTTGAAATATTTTCTAACTACCAAAAATCACATCTTCAAGTAATGGTCACTGATGTTAGAAAGTGCTCTCAGGATGTTTCCATGTGGGGGGAGAAGTGCAATCCACAATCACACACATCTACACACACACACACACACACGTCTGTATATGTCCATGCATGTAAAACACACACCATCTTGTGTATGTACAAAACACGTCTGTATATACACGTGTATAAGCACATACATGTACACACGTAAGATGCACACATGATCTACACATGTAAACATAACATGCATATGTATGTGTGTATAAAATATGTGTACATGTGCTCAACATTACAAATCTATACACTACACATATAGGGAACACACCTACATGTGTACATATATATAAAATGCATATATATTTACATGTGTATATACATGTAGAAATGATCCCAAGTTTGCTTGTCTTATGTGCACAATAAAAAGACTTAACAGGGACTTCCCTGGTGGTCCAGCGGCTAAGACTCCATGCTGCCAATGCAGGGGCCCAGGTTCAGTCCCTGGTCAGGGAACTAGATCCCACATGCTGCCACTAAGACCCAACACAGCCAAATAAATAATAAAATAAATAAATAAATAAAAATAAAAAAAAAGACTTAACAGAAGCAGGTCACAGTGTTTGCATCATTTAGTTTAGGTTAGTAGAATTACAGACATTTTAATTTTCCTGTTTGAATGTCTGTTGTATTTTCCACGTCTTCTCAGTGAGTAGTCAGCACGGTTTTCTCACCCGGGTTCATTCCCGCCTTAGGCAGGTGAGACCCCTTTGTGAGGCGCCTGGCTGGGGGCCCTGCTCAGTGACGCTGGGCTCCAAGGTCCCTCAGTATCCTCTGGGCGTCTCAGCAGGTCCCACTGCACCGGGATCCCCACAGGCTCTGTCCCTCAGCTCACACACATGTGCACATGCAGACACAGGCGTGCACACCACGGGGTCCCCAGGGCCGAGACGTGTGTCCGTCTCATGTGAGGACTCCCAGTGGCCACCGGTGTGCTCCCGCCTGCCCGTGGCGGCTCGGAAGCTGCGCACAGCGCCCCAGCTGTCCCCTCCCTTTGGCCAGGTGGAGGGTTCTGGCCCCGCCTGGTCTAGCCCATTGGTCACCCTCAAAGCCTGTGTTGTACTCATTGGACCAGGCTTCTTTCTGCCAAGCCATTGGTTCCTTATCTTCAGAGAAGGGTTAGACGAGGTCGTTTCTAAATAACCATGCGGGGTCTGTGTGCAGACTGGGCTGGATTCCAGTACGTGACCTTCAAGCCCCTCCCAGCTGGCCTCCCCATCCCCCGGCCCGGCCCTGCACTCAGCACGCCGCCCTCACCGCAGACTTCTGGGATCTTTGGTAAAGAGCCTACTAGTAAAGCCATTAAAAGAATCTCTGGGGCACCTCTGATTTACAAAGACAGAAAGAAAGACAACAAGGTCCAAAGCCTGAGCTTTGAGGAGACGGAGCCGGGCTCAGCGTGCAGACACAGGGCCAAGCGACCTCACCGCTCACCTGTCCTCGCCCATTACGTGTCCTCCGGCCTGGACGCCGGCGCCCGGTGTGCTCAGCCTCTGGCCGCAGCCCCGTGGAATTCGTTTGCTTTGCCAGAGGCCTCCATGTAAATGCCCGTCAGCTAGAGCCTTTGTCAGGTTGGACTTCCGGGCCTTTGAAGATCAGCCGCAGTTTCGGAATTACGCGTGGAAGCGGGTGGAGCGGAGACAGCCTGTGCTCACACCTGTGGGGGCCGTCACCCCCGGCGAGTGTCCTCTGCCCCGTGGGTGTGGGGTGTCCGCGACCGTGAGGTCTCGGGGCCTCCGACAGGATGGAGGGGCCGCCTCTGCGCGCCTTTGCCCGTCCCCACTCTGTTCCTTCCCTTTGCTCTGAAACCAGACGGCGTCGGCGGGACCTTCCGGAAGATCTTCCTGCCCTCTGTCCGTGGGGACCCCTGGGGGGGGCCACCCGACGCCCCGTCACTGAGGCCTCGAGCGTGGGGTCACGGCCTCGCCTCCAGCGCTGGCCTGCTCGCCTGCGTTTGGAGCTGCAGCACCTCCTGGGCAAGTCCATTGCTGTTTTGATCCGCGGTGCACTCAGCCCCCCGAGGCAGCTAATTAGCCCCCTGGCGTCCCCCCCCCCCCCCCGCTGGGTCAGAGGAATGGCCCCAGGGCCGGTGTGCGTCTGTGTCAAGTGGCACTGAGTTTGCTCTGCCAAGTGGCCTTCCACGGGTTAACCTCCAACGGTTTGTGTTTCATCCTGGGTTCATTTGAAGCAGCAAATGTCAGGAAATGTCAATGTAAAGATCAATTGTCTCTTTCTTTATCATTTCAAGACATTTTAAAGACAAAATCGGGTCAGTTGAAAACTAATCTTTCGGTGGATTGTGCTTTCCTGTGCTCCCATGGGTGGCGCGCGTGTTGAAGTGTGGGTGTGCATGGACGTGGAGGCGGATGGAGTGTCAGTTGGGACCTTTCCTGACTAGAAGCTCTAGGGGTGCCGACCCCTTGCCGCGCAGTCTAGCGTGCCATCGTGAAGCTCTTAGGAAAGAGGGCTCGCACGGTGCCGGGTGGGTGGCAGGGCCGTGGCTGGGTGCGCTCACGCCCCACAGGGCAGGCAGGTGGGCAGGGGCGGCCTGGCTGGGAAGGGCGGGTGGCAGGAGTGGCCGAGGCCCACCTGAGTGCTGCCAATGCTGCAGTGTTGGGCCCTGGCCTGCTGCCGCCCTGCAGTTTCAACAGGGATCCTCATCTCTGCCACCACGCCGCCCCCAGCAGAGGGGGAGCGTGACCTGGGACAAGTGTCTGTCCACACAGGAAGGACGGCGGGGAGCTGCGGGGGGCATCCCGGGCCGAGCATCTCAGGAGGCAGGTGGACCTTGCCTGCCCTCAAGCCCGGGGCTCGAAGCCTGCAGGGCAGGGCAGGGGCCGGGCCGGGCTCACAGGATGGGAGCTCTGCCGGCCGTGTCATCCGGTGCTGAGACGTGCCCTGTGCCGGTGGGTTGGGGGACCCATCAGTGAGCCAGCAGGGTCAGGGTGAACGAGGCGTAGAGGCCGGCGCTGGGTTTGTAGCCCGGAGAAGCAAAGGCTCTTCTGTGGCGGGAGGGAAGAGAGACGACCCTGTGGCCGCGCGTGGAGTCGGCTTGGGTCCTTCTGTACCGCGGCCTCTTGCGCGCTCGTTACGATGGCCGCGGGCTCCTTTCCGTCACAGGGACGGGCCCCGTTAGTGTTGGCAGGAGGCCACGTCCGCTTCGTGGTCCGTTGGAACAGTGCGATGCCTGCGGCAGCACCTTCTCTGCGGGGCAGGAGGGGCTGGGCCGCGGAGGGAGTGACCGTCCACGTGCCAGACTTGCCGATCGAGGTGCCTGGTTTCGGAGAGTGCCCGGTGTGCGTTGTCTCTGGGGCAGGTGGCCCTCACCCCCCTGCCGTCCCCGCCGCGCACAGGCCTGGACGACTCGCCGATCTGAGGGATTCTCCTTGACGCCCGCCCGCCCCTCCTGCCACGCCAGTGTCTGCGACATGTTTCCGTAGTTCTCCATCTTCGCCGAGGACAGGCCCCTGTGGGTGGCGGTGCGCGTGGTAGTCTCAGCGAGTGACGAGTGGGAGGGGAGGCAGGAGCTGGCTGTCCCCACCCCTCGCTGGGTTCCCGCCCCCCACCTCCACCCAGCCCCCCGGTGGCCCCTGCCCTCCCACGGGTCGTGTCCCTTTAAGAACTGCCCTCTCCACGGGCGTTTGAAGAACAGAGGTGGGAGTCTTTGTCCCACGACCGTCCCCAGACACGGCTGTGCTCTTATTAAATCAGCCCTCACCGCGGAGGGTCCTGCTCTCTCCGGGGGATGAGCACACGGAATCCGAGCCCGCGGGGCCCTGCTGGGCCTGGTGGCCCCGGGGCTGCACCCAGGCCGCTAACTGCCACCTGGAGAGCCGGCGTGCCGCTCTGTGTCCACGCATCACCAGACCACACCTGGCCACACCTGGCCTTGGGCCCAAGTGAAAGTGCACATCCCTGTACGGACAGCCTGAGCCGGCAGCGCCCGCGGGGCAGAGCCGGGGACCTATCCACACCTGCTCCCCATGCCCGGTTTTCTTTTTCTTCTTGCGGGGATGCCGTGATGAGTGCTGTCACCCCTTCGGTGGTGATTCTCAGGCTCTGCGTTGCTCGCCCTGTCATGATGGGCTACGTGCTCCTGAGCCCCAGGCGTGGCCGGGGTCCAGTAGGCGTGTTAACAAGAGCTGAGATGAGACAGTGTCAGCTTTTTAGTTACGCGGCTCTCACTGAAGTTCAGATGTGAGGATTCTCGCGTGGCGGTCCAGCGGTTTCCCTTCGGGTGTGGCATTTCCATCAGTTCTCAGAAGACCGCTCAGCAGAGGGTTTTCGAACAGAAAGCGGAGAGGGGTGGGTGGGGTTGGCACTGTCCCCACGTATTCTTGCCCAGTCATCATAATTTTTAAACAAATGTTAAAGCTACTTATGTATATATATTTTTAAAAGACGAAAAGTTCTAAACACCTTTTCACCTAAAACAAGCCATACCTTCTCCCCACCTTCCCCTCACGTCAAAAGGTGCCAGTTTCAATCTTAGGTTATCTTTAGCTTTTGTGTTTTGTATTTACCTGTGTCTTTATAAATAGCTTTCTTTTTCTTTCTTTTTTTTTTTTTTTTGCGGTACGCAGGCCTCTCACTGCTGTTGCCTCTCCCGTTGCGGAGCACAGGCTCCGGACGCGCAGGCTCAGCGGCCATGGCTCACGGGCCCAGCCGCTCCGCGGCATGTGGGATCTTCCCGGACCGGGGCACGAACCCATGTACCCTGCATCGGCAGGCGGACTCTCAACCACTGCGTCACCAGGGAAGCCCTAAATAGCTCTTTCTTGATTTATTTAAATAACGACTTTTCAAGCAGGAAGGGAAGGTGCGGATTCGCTCTTGCCCCCATGGCCCCCGGCTCCCGGCGTCCTGGTCAGAGGGCGGCCTGGCCGGGCTGCCCCTTGTTGGGGCCAAGTGCCGCTCACGGGAGTCAGTCGGTCCCCTCCTGTCACCCTTGGACTTAGCAGTTGTGTCCCCACGTTCTCTGCGAATTCTTCACAGGTTCACCCCCGCTGTGGTTTATTGGAAGCGGCAGCTTCTCCAGAAATCCCACGAGTGGGCACTGCACACAGCGTCCTCCCAGCGTCCTGCCCAGGGCGCTCCCGCAGCCCGATCCCCTGCCACCCCCAGAGTCCAGGAGCACGGCGGGGCGTCCGGGTGGGAGAGGACGGGGCGGCCTGGAGGGTGGCGCCGGCGCCTCTGGCCGTTGAACGCGCCGCTCCGCGCTCTCCGTGCCCAGCACGCTGAGAAACGTAGTGCCGTCGTCCGGCCCGTATTCCCTCCCTTCTGCCCATGGCCCGCCTCTGGGGGCTTTTGTCCATCCCCCTCTTGAGGCGTCTGGTGAGGTGTCTTTCTGTCATCCTGCCGGAGTGGTCATTGGGCCCGTTCAGTCTGCAAAACGCCAGGTCTCCATCTCTGGACAGTTTCCCGAGCTGTGAACTCAACGCCATGCTTCTCTTCGTGGGATCCTGGTCGATAGTCGGCGTCCCGGATGGCCCCTGGCTCTCAACCCCAGAGGTTCCGATCCGGGGGACTGGGTGGCCACGGTGACGTGGAGGTGCCGCCATGCACGGGTGCCACGGGTGGGTGCTCAGCTCCCTCCGGCTCCGGTGTCCCGTCCTACTTACCTGGGTGCACAGGAAGTGCCGTGTGTGTTTGCGATCTTGCTGGAGGGTAGTGTCCTTGGCAGGTGGAAGTGGGTTCCTCTCGAAGTGCAGAAATGCGGAATCTGCTGCAGGGGCCGGGCCAGCAGTGAGCCCTCTCCGCGTCCTCCTGACGGCGCTGTGACACACACAGGGGTGTGAGCTCCGTGGCTGAGCCGCTGCTGTTTCCCGTAAGATCCACGACCACAAAGCGGACAAGAAACTCCTCGGCCTGCCGCTGCCTCTCTCCTGGCGGGCGGGTGGCGTCTGCCTGGGCTGAGCCCTGGACACACGGGGAAGACGGAGGCACTGCCTCGCGCAGCAGGGACGCTGTGGGCACAGCGGGGCCACCAGGCCTCCTCTGACAGATGAGGCTGGAGCTGGGACCTTGCTGTCCGCCTCTCCCCGGGTTCACGTGCTCTTCCTCTCGGCAGAAGGCGCTTCTGACCGTCAGTGCGGAGCGACCAGGAGCCGGCTGCCAGCGCCCCTCTGAGGGCTGCGCCTTCCTGGGGGTCACCCCAGCTGGGGGTCCAGAGTCAGCTCGCAGCTCAGACCCCTAAAGCTCTCGTCCCAGTCTGCAAGCGGGCCTGGCCGGGCCGAGGGTGGCCATTTCCCACGCCCCAGCGCTGTCAGGTGGCAGCGTAGCGCTGTTTGTCAGGCCTGGGAGAATCTTCAGGATCTGTGGATTATCTACATGACACATTTTGAACCAAGGCCGCAGCTTCCCTGGGATGGCCATCGAGTTCACGTGGAGATTCAGCCTCCCTCAGGACCCAGTTTGGGCACAAGCTTGGGGCAGGGCGGCCAGCGCACTGTCAGGAAGCAGCGTGTGTTCTTTGCGACTTGGAGAGAATGGGCTCCAGAAGGTGAAGTCAGCAGACATTCAGGTGACGTCTCTAAACGCATCGTCCTGTCCATTTCATTCACTGTGCAACTTCATCTTCATTTAAACGTGTCAATGTTCGAGCATAAACGTGGGTTCGAGCTCGTCACTTCACAGCAGTCCCGGCGCCCACAAGGACTTCTTAGGAATCGTAGCCGATCTTAAGTTAAGTGAATTACTTGCCGCTAAATAATTTCAGAATAATAATTTTTGAAGTCCTTTTATGCTGTATAAGAAAAAGTGTATTTAGCGTGAAGTTTGGCTGCATTTAATTGCTCGTTATGTGGCACCTCTGAAAGTCCCTGGGTCAGGGACCGAGCAGGTTGTGAGCCCGCCCTGCTGAGGGCTGCTTGGGGTGGCCGTCCCCAGGCCCCAGAGCCTGAGCGTGACACAGGTCCCCAGAGTTTGCCCAGCAAGGGCTGCCCGCGGTGCAGGCTTTGGCTTTCACTATTGGGTGCCTCTGAAGGCCCAGGCAATTCCAGCTTGTGAGGCAAAGTTGGGATCTGCTGGGGAAGTGACTCTGGTTCTGCAGGGCTGCTTTTTAGGACCCCTGGGAGCACTGGTGGGTCCTCCCTCCTCTCCTGTCCCTTCTCCCTCCCTCCCCTCCCCCTCCCCACCTCCACCTGCCCTCCCTCCCCTCCCTCACCCCTCCCCCATCCTCTCCCTCCCTCCTCCCTCCCTCCCCTTCCCTCCCTTTCACAAAGGAAGAATTTCTCTTTCCTGGTGGAGAGTGACATTCCACCCCCAGCACTGAGGCCCTTTCCCTCCCTCGGGGCCTGGATTGCGTCCTGACACAGCACACTTGGTCTGGAGGTTTCCCAGCCGAGCCTCCATCAGGACGAGCCTGCCCTGCCGGTGAGGTGGAGAGCAGCTGAGAGCATCTCTCTCCCTGCTCATTTCTGCTGTGCATTAGTCTTGCTATTAAAGAAAAAAATTACACCCACCATTCAAATCATTAATTGAAAGGCCCTTATTATCTCATTAATGGTGTGTGGTATCTAAGGTAGATCAACTCGGAGAAGCTCATCTGTGCAGTCCCTGAAGAAATGTAATTACATCTCGGGCCTTATTAAAACGTCTCCCTCACAGCCCCCCCTCGGCTGTCACACGGTCCATCCTGCCACCTTCCACGGACACCCGCACGAAAACACCAGCGTGGAAGCACCACCACACAGGCCTGGGGGTGGGCCTGCCGCCCTGCGTGGCTGCGCTGGTCGGGGTGTAAGGGAAGTGTGCGCGGCTCTTGGGCCAGCTGGTCGGCGGCACTCTGCCTCCCCAGGTGCCAGTGGGCCCCGCACTGCTTCGAAGCCTTCCTGAATGTGGGCAGGTCTGATTCAGGATTTTCCGGTGGCAAAACTTGGAGGGATGGAACCAACCCTAATAGGCTCAGCAGCCACGTACATGGGCTGCTAAGGCGGAGAAGCCTGTGCCGCTTCCTGTAAACCTGGGACAGAAAGAAATCAAACGTCCCCCGGCCGTGTCCTCTTGCCGAACCCGGGATTAGCTGGGATAGCCGCTGGCTCCTGGGCTGCCTTGTGGAAGGAACCCCTGTGCCTCGCAGTGGTTCCGTCCTCTCTCCTGGGTCCTCATTTAACCACGTCCTGGGTTTCCACGAGGCCATCGCGCACCCCCAGGCCCCCAGGGCTCTGTGCCGGGGAGGGGTTGCCGCACGGAGGGGAGCGCGCTCCGTTCATCCTTCAGGACGTGGCCACGTGCCAGCACCGTCCTGATAGGGCCGTCCGGGCTGGAGGTGCTGGCCAGGGGGAGCCGTTTAGGGGCTGCCCGGGTGGCTGGGTGGAGTTGGCAGAGCAGGTCCCGGGCAAGAGCAAACGGTTTTGGGGGCCTCAGATTCCCCCTTTCAGGCTGGAAAACGAGGCACAGAGAAGCACAGGGACCGCAGGGCTCGGATGCCAGCTTCCTGCGGCTCCCAGCCATGGCCACCCCTCCTCAGCCCCATTGTGGCCACGGCCCTGGCCCAGGCCCTTCCGGGGAGGCTCTGGTGGGTGGCAGGAGGTGTCTGGGGGATGAAGCTGTGCACACGCCCCCTCGGACCCAGAGACTTGGGGCACAAAGAGCCCAGGTGACTGAGCAGTCCTGGGCTCGGCCCCTGGCCGCCACCCCCTGTGTGACCCCGAGCGGTGGCCACTTCCCCCCGCCCATCCCGGGACCAGGTCCCGAGAGGAACTCAGAGAGCAGCAGGGGGTGGGGACTGTCTAGCACACCTGGGGCCCTGGAGCGGGGACTGCTGCCGTCCAGGCGAGGTGGCGACCGGTGGCACGCTCACCCCCCGCAGGCCTGGCTCACCCATTCCGGCCCCTGGAGGGGGTCCAGCGCAGAGGTAACAAACTCGACCACAAGGTCCTGGGCTCACCAAGTCCTCTCCCCTCATGCCTCATAAATAACAGAGATGAGATGAAACTGATGGAAGTGCTCGAAGAAATCTGCCTTGCGATCCACTTTCAATCCTCAAAGCTCTTGAACTGTACGGAACGTTCATTTTGTTGCCCTTATTAGTTTGAGGATTTTCAGGGCAAACATGATAGGATTTCTTAATTCAATTTCGGGGTGTTTGTTTTTTGATATATAGCACACAGAAGTTGCATTGATCTTGTAATTCCTCATGCAAAGAAACAGTATTTGGTCTTCTCTTATTTAGTGTGTGTGATGCTCAGCTGGGCCGGCGGGGGCGGAGGCTCCAGCTGGACGGGATGCGGGAGCTTTGCAGACACCCGGCCTCCCGCCCTTCTTCGCGCCCCTCGCAGCAGGCAGACGGGACGCCTGCTGCCTCTTGTCAGGTAGCTGAGGACCCCGCCATGCCCCCCATCTTTCCTTCTCTGCTGGGGCAGGCTTTCCTGGGGCTCTGTCTGCGGGAGCTATGCTGCCCCCGTCCCCAGCCTCACACTCTGCGCCCGAAGCAGGGACCCCACCCTGCTGAGCACCTCCAGCCCCGACGAACCTCACAGCCGAGACCAGAGTGTGTCCCTGTGTGGGGTTCAGCGTCTTCCTCTGAGGGATGGGGACCTGCACCCGCTCTCAGGATTGTCACGGATGCAGGGGGAGCACAGGTGCTCGTGGAGACTCATCCCTAGTGTCACTGTCACCTAAAGGATTCCTAGTCCCCTGTAATTCTGAGGCCCGCTATCTTAGTCAAGGAGTTGGGAAGGTAGAGCGTCTCAGGGTCCCCCAGGCCCCCCACCCTTACTGAAGGAGAACGCCCAGAGTTACAGCTTGTGAAAGTGACAGTGGAGGTACTGGGCCGCGCCCACTGTGCTCTGTGTGCTTTGTGTGTTCCGGCTAAGGACACACGCCCCACCTTGCATGGCAGTGGGTCAGGCAGTGGACCGCGGGTACCTGAAGCTGGGCGTGACGTGGGTGTTTTCCTGGAGAAGCTATGAGAACCGTGTGTCTGCAGTGACCCCACCGCCCCCCCCCCGGGGCCCTGCTTGGCACGTTATCCCTTCGGGGGTGAGGGCTCCAGCAGGTGCCTCCCCTTGTCGTCCAGGCCGGCACGTCCTTGGGGGAGCCTCCTCAGGGTGTCAGTGGACAGCTGTGTGCGTCCCAGCTGCCTGTCTGGCAGGAGCCTAGAACCCACATGCGGCCGGCTCTGGAGGCTGGGGCCATCCCCCCTGGTGGCCCAGCCTGGATTTGGGCTCCTTGGCCTGAAAAGACCCTCCTGAGTCCCACACCGAGCCTTTGCCAGAAGTTGACCTCGTGTGTTTCACTGCTGTGTGTCCACACTGAGTCACCCCTGGGCTCCTCAGTGACCGATTAGGAACCAGGCCTCCAAAGGCCACTTCCCCCAGGAGTAACCGCTGGGGGGGTGTCTGGGGCGGAGGTTGCTGATAGGAGCATCTCAGAGGATACAGTTGGCACTGGCGTGGTACCACGTGCGGCCACACGTCCCACACACCCTATCCAGGGTACGCGCCCGGGACCCACGTCGCCCAGGCACTGAGGTGCCCTGGAGGACCCCAGCTCCTTCATCGCTGTCATAGCGGGGTTGTCACCCTTCTTGTTCTCCACAAGGAGCTTTGATACTGTGCTCCCACGGGGTCCCGATAGGGGCCGTGCGGAGGGTGACCCATGGGGACAGGTGTGAAGCCACCTTCCCCAGGGGTCTCAGGGCGACGGGCCAGCCCCTGTCTGTAGACTCCCTCATCTGCTCTCGGCCACTTCCTGTCCGGGGGTCAGTGCTTGCCGTGGGCCTGCACTGGTGCTGCCGTAGCCGACGTGCACGTTTGTACTCAGGCGTTGCTGCGGGGGAGAGGCTTGGCTCTTGGTGCTGGTTTTGTTTTTAATTTAATTTATTTTTATTTTTGGCTGTGTTGGGTCTTCGTTGCTGCGCTCAGGCTTTCTCTAGTTGCGGCACGCAGGGGCTACTCTTCGTTGCTGTGCACGGGTTTCTCATTGCGGTGGCTTTTCTTGTTGCAGAGCACTGGACTCTAGGCCTGCGGGCTCAGTAGTTGCAGCACACAGGCTCAGTAGTTGCGGCTTGCGGGCTCAGTAGTTGTGGCTCGCGGGCTCTAGAGCGCAGGCTCAGTAGCTGTGGCGCACGGGCTTAGTTGCTCCGCAGCATGTGGGATCTTCCCGGACCAGGGATCGAACCCATGTCCCCTGCACTGGCAGGCGGATTCTTAACCACTGCGCCACCAGGGGAGCCCCCAGTGCTGGGTTTATGTTTCCAGATAATCCCGTTGGAATAACCTCATTCCTGCTGGGACGTGCACGCCAGCCTGTGAACCTGTCGCAGAGTCAAACAACATGACGCCTCCTGTGACATGGCCGCCCTTGGTTAGAGTCGCACTCTTAAATACCAGTCTGATTCTGCACGCACTACCCCCTGCATTGTTAGGTGACACCTCTGTCACGCTGGAGACAGAGCAGGAGAAGCGGCCACAGCGCCCCCGGTGAAGCCCAGCGACTCCTAAGGTGATTTCGCCTTGGGAGCAGTGACGTGATTTTGAGCAGAAGTTGAGCTGCATGTATTTAGAAATCAGTGGAAATAATCAGATCGCACAGGCGCTGAGTGTGTGTGTGTGGAACTGTCGCTTCTTTCCTGGTGGCCAGTTGGCTCCACCTGTTTTAAGCTAGGTCTCCCGGGTCACGGGGGGCGGTTCAGGAAGGCGGCTGTTTACCTGGAAGCTTCCCTGGTGTGGCAGCCGGCCAGGCCCTGGGGAGCTGCCCCTGCCCGGCCTGCCCTCCACCTGCAGCCCGCCAGCCGGACATGGTGGCCCTGGGGGTGGTCCTGGACGCTTCAGTGTTGCTGCTCTGGGCCTGGGCTGGTGGCGGGCCACTTGCCACGTGGTTCTTGGTGCTGAGGTGGTGCGTCGGTCCTATGAGAACTCGACTCCCCCCCGCCCCCCCGCCACCACCACCAAAGAAACATGCCTGTCCCGACTGCCTGCCAACAGGCGGCCCTGAGCGGGCGCTAGTTCGAGGTGCCTGGGATTCAGACTCCACGCCCGGGGTTAGGGCCTTGATCGGGTCACCTGTCCTCACCGTCCTGCCCTCCCAAGTGAGAGGTCCAGATCCCAGTCCTCCCAGGAGCTGCCCCATGTTCTGTGTGTCTTTTGCAGAGCTCACTGTGCTCTTTACATGTAACATTTTAATCCTTGAAAGAGCTCTGCCAGAGGGTGGGGTTGTCCCTACATCTGGGGTTCAGAGATGGACCACCCAGGGTCACACAGCTGACCAGACCCCAGGGCAATCCAACTCCATACCTGGGCTCCCAGCCACACCCCAACCCGCCTGCCCAATCGCAGGCACCACGATTCTGCGAGAAGAAATGGGGCTGAGACATTTGTAGCAAACACCTCTTTCAAGGTGTAGGTTTTTCCTTTGTTGGCCACGTTTAGTATTGGGGATTGGATTAGTATTGGATTAGTACTAGTATTTAGTATTGGATTATTTTTTTGTGCTGCGTTTTTCTGGGGAGGGAGGGAGGGAGGCAGGAAAGGAAGGGAAGGGATCGACTTGGCTAATATCTTAAAGATTACAGTTTATGTGTCAGATTCCACTAGTTCCCAAGTAGCACTCAACTGGATGAAACATGAATGTGACTGAAATCTCTGCTCTATGGAATGGCTATCTGGCACAGAGTGTGCTCGCGTTTTCATGCATCAGTAATGGCGCTAATGGAACATAAGCCTCCTGTGTGCTGGGCCCTCTGCCAGGCACTGGGAGCACGTACGGAATCTGGTATAGCTGTGGCCCCACAGGCTCAGGCTGAGGTTGGCTGCTCATGGGACTAGCTGGCTTCCAGTGGGAAGGTTAGAGCCACAGCCTACTTTCAGGACCATCCCAGATGTTGTTTTGTTTATTATTTTATCTGTCCATCCTCCTACCTGCCCCTGCATCCATCCACCCATTTATCCACTCACCCACTGATCCATCTATCCATCCATCGATCCATCCGTCGATCCATCCATCCACCCACCCATCCACCCACCCAGCCATCCATCCATCCATCCATCCACCCATCCATCCATCCACCCATGCATACACCCATCCACCCACCCACCCACCCACCCACCCATCCATCCATCCATCCATCCATCCATCCATCCATCCATCCATCCATCCA
>NW_021703783.1:97988130-98025431 GCF_005190385.1 Monodon monoceros
CAGCCATCCACCCACCCATCTACCCACCCATCTACCCATCCATCCATCCATCCATCCATCCACCCACCCATTGATCCATCCATCCACCCGCCCATCCATCCATCCATCCATCTGCCCACCTACCCTCCACTCAACATTTACTTGGACACATGCCCTGCTGCTCTCAGTCGAGTACGGTGAAGTTCCAGAGGCCTGCTGGGCCTGGTCTGTCCGAGCCTTTGCCCTCAAGGAACTGAGTCATATGGTAAAATCATATAAAGGCCCTGAGGGTGACCGCGCTGTGGAGACAGCATAAGGAACCACACACCTCCCCAGAATGTGGCTCTGGAAAGAGAACACCCGAACCGAAGCCTTGGCCTCCGGGAGGGCCTCTCCTGGAAATCCTGCCTCTGTCTCCCGGGGAGGGGCCATGCCAGTGGATCAGGACCTGGGAGCCAGCTCTTTCCTCACCCCCAGTCCCAGCTTCAGCCCAGCAGTGTCCCTTCTGTCGCTGAGACCCTTGGCGGGGCAGGTGAGTGTAGGGGGCGGAGGAGAATCTCCTCTTTAATCACCTTTCTGAATTGATGAAGACTGAAGAGACACTTTTGCCTCTAAAAGTCCATAAATCTCAGGTCCAGAGTACTTGACGGTGATCCTTTAAGATTCCTGAAAACAAAAGGAAAGTGTCCTAACGCCAGGCGATTTACAGCCCGGGTCTTACTGGAATCAGGAGGTAAAAGCCCTGCCGTGCAGTTAGTTCATTAGTTTTGAACAGTTTCCAGGAAGAAGCTTGCATTTTGAACCTCACCGTCGGGGCACTTGTCCTGTAGCTCAGTGGACGGTGTCCCCCTGGAGGGATGTTTACGCAGCGCGCAGTGTCTGGGGAGCAGGGGCTTGAATCACAGAGCCGGGCCTGGGGAGCCTGGGGTCCCTTCCCTGCCACCGTGTCCGCAGGGTCCCCTCGGCCCCGCGTGCTCTCTGCTGTGCGTTCTGGGCCTGCACGCGCAGGAAGGGCCCTGGCTGGAGGAACCTGCCCAGGGCTCAGTCCCTGGGGCCTGGCAGAGACCAGGGAGGAGGCATGGGGGGCCTCGGCATCCAGGAGGCACGGGAGAGCCTCGCGGCTCACTGCCCCGACGCGTCCTCCTCCTTTCACGTGTGTCCTGCTCCACGGGGGGCCCTGGCCTCCCGCCAGAGTCAGCCCTTTAGTCGGAGTGCCCCATCACTCCTGGTCAGGCCAGATGCCCCTGGACGGAGGGTCTCAGGGCATCGTGTACTTGGAGGGATGGGAGGCGCAAACCTTCCGCCAGCACCCAGGGTAAGGGTGTTCTAAAATGTCGCTGCCTTTGGCTTCTTTTGTAGAAAAAGAGCCCGAACCACCCAAATCCCCATCCCTCCCCCTCCCCGCAACCTTCCTGAGCCGAGGTCAGAGCCTTGCACCAGGGCTGCCAGAGGCCCTCGGTGGAGCTGCGCATTGTAAGTGAGCTGTAAGGGGACATTTGTGACCCCAGAGTTCCTCTCCCAGAGTTTGTCTACTTATCCCAGAAGGTTCTTTCCCCTTCTCCTGAGGGGAAAAGGCCCTTTCGCCTGCAGCATAAAGGCAAGTGGGGGGTGAAGGGCGGAGTAAGGCAGCTTCTGCTCACCCAGGGCCCACCAGCCCCACCTTCCAGGCACCGCTGGGGGGCTCAGGAGGTGATGGCAGCCGGGAGGGGCCCCCAGGGAGGTGAGCCGCAGGTGCAGGGGAGCCTCGTGCCCACCAGCCAGTGCCCTTCCTCGGGACCTCCTTCTTGGTCCCGTGGACGTAGCCTGACCGGCACATGGGCCCCTACACGCTCAGCTCCTGCAGACTCTGGAGCGCACGGGCCACTGCAGGGGGACGCGTGCAGGTGCCCAGACACGACTTCAGTGGCTGAGATCCTGGGCCTTGGAGTCAGGGGATCGGAGCATTTGGTGCAGCTGAAGCCCTGCTGTGTAGACGGGGGTTGTACGGGAACTGCGGGGGAAGGGGCGCGGACATGGTAGGCGCACACCAGCCGTGGGCTCTGTGCATTTGCCCCGTTCTCCCAGCAGCACCACGAGGTCAGCGCTGTCGTCGTCCCATTTACAGCTGGGCCGGGTGAGGCACCCAGCTCACCCCCTAGCGAGGGCAGCGCTGGTGGATGGCACGGGCGGCCTGGCCCCAGAGCCTCCACTCACGCCCCCTGCCGAAGGGCGGCTCGGGCGGGCTGGGGAGGTGTGGTCCCTCTGCCGAGGGCCAGAGTCGTCGCTGACGCCGCCAGATGACGGCTGGGCCCTTCACACAGGCCTGAGCCAGGGAGCCGGGGGACACCTAGCAGGGAGGCCTTCACCTGCCCCAGCTCGCTGTGAATTCACTTGTTCAAAGTTTCAAAAGTCTATAAACGTCTCAGCAAGTTATCGGATTGTTGGCAAACTGATTCTAAAGCTCATAGGAAGGAGGCAGAAGACCCAGATGGCCCAGACAATATTGGCAAAGAGCAAAGATGGAGGCTGACGCTGCCCAGCATCCACATGGACTGTGAGGCTACAGACATCAAGATGTTACGTGACGCACGTTCGTGTGCCCGACGCGCAGTGAGGCCAGACAAACCAAGACGTCGGCGTTTGGAGCGAAGAGAGGTTTATTTCAGGGCCACACAGCGAAAACGGGTGGCTCGTGCTCAAAACAACTCCAAAAACCCAAACTCCCCAAAGGGTTTTCAGCAAAGCGTGTTCAAAGGCCAGGTGAGGGAGGGTGTGGTTGCAGGGTGTGTGGCAAAAGAAGAGACACGTAGACCACTGGAACGTAACAGAGAGCCCGGAAATAGGCCCCGTAAACGTAGTCAGCGGGCCTTTGACGAGGGGGCAAAGGCAACACAACGGAGCAGAGGTGGCCTCTTAGCACGTGGTGCTGGAACAGCAGGCCATCCCCGTGCAGAAAACTGAGTCCAGACACGGACCTGCCACCTTCGCTAGATGAACCCAGCGTGGATCACAGACCCACATTTGAGACGCAGAACTTACGAAGCTGCTGGAAGTCGACCTAGGAGACAACCTGGGTGGCCGTGGACACGGTGATGCCTTTTTAGCTGCAACACCAAAGACGCGATCCTGGTAAGCTGGGCTTACTCAAATGAAATCTTCTGCTCTGTGAAGGACAGTGTCAAGGGCGTGAGAAGACAGAGCACAGAGTCGGGGGGGAAGTATTTGCAAAACGTGTCTGGCAAAGGGCTGTTATCCATGTAAAATGCCCCTTTCGTGCCTCCAGGCTCCTCCCAGGAGCCCACCAGGAGGGCCTGAGTGGCTTTGAGTCCACTTGCCACCCTCAGAGGCGATTGTATGCACGCGCGGTGCTCTCACGCCCCCGTGGTCCTGGGCACTCTCCCCACATCTCACAGGGTGGCCCCAGCACACGCTGGCATGAAAGCGGGCCTTGCGGGCTGAGCCACGCTGCGCATTTTCCCTCCCGGCCTCCCAGGCAGCGGGAAAATCAATGTGAGAACATACTTGAACAGCTCGGGAAATTTAATCGGTTTTACAATGTGTATGACAATGAAAATATCATTTTGCTGGTGAGTCTGTGAAACCAGCTCTGCTCCAAGTCGATACTACCAGAGGTCCGGGTGCAGCCTCTGCGCGTGTGGCTCACTGTCGTGGAACATCCTGGTTCCATGGGACCAGCTGTGGCCCTGCTGGCAGCCTTTCTCCCCGGTGGGCGAAAGTCTCATGTCTCAGCTGTCATCTGGCCTGAGAGCCTTCCTGGGGACTGGGCGAGTTCACCAAGGTGTTGTGCCTGGAGGTGTTGGTGGTCCCCGGTGGCCTTCCTGGAAGACCCCCACCTCCCTGGGGTTGAGGAGGACCCTGAGCTCGTGGGAGCCATAAGGCCACTATGTGGTGGCTTTCCCAGCGGTCTGTCTCTCTGAGCTTAGCCACTTGCAGAAGGAAAGAGCAGTGTCTCCACTGGCCAGCCCCGGGGCTCCTGGGCCCCCTGGCTGTTTCGGGGCAGGCTGAAGAGTGGTCGGGGCCCCGAGCGTCCCCATCAGGCTGGCCCTGAGGCAGCCCACCTCATGGGACCCTGTTGTCCCCTGTCCTGCCGGCCGGTGGCCTTTTCCTGTCTCCTCGGCCATCTGCCAGCTGTGACTGCGTGCCGGCCGCTGGAGGGCGCCCTGCTCCAGAGCCCGGGGCTCTGTTATCTTCCCCTGAGGAGTGCGGGAGTCCCATCTGCAGACCCTGGAGATAAGTGTCTCCTTTAGGGCCTTTCTCGGGAAGGAAGATGCCCCCGCCGTCCCCCAGGGGCCCTGGGCCGGCCCGCAGCACATCTCGGCGCTCAGTTTGGGTGGCCGGGGATGGGCTCTTGGGGTGCACGCGGGACCTGACGGTCGTGGGACGTGCCAGGGGACACCCTTGGAGGAGGAGCTGAATGTTGTTGTCTCTCAAGGGGAGAGCGGCCTGGGTGGGCTTGGAGCCGAACCAGAGCCAAGCCGCAAGGACCCCAGCCTGCGGGTCTGGGCTGTAGGGCCAGCACCAGCGCCAGCTGTTCGGTGGCTTGTGGAGAGCAGGGTCGCTGGGGGACGGTTTTCCTTTTCAAGACGAAGCCGGTGTTGCGGCCGTGCTGGTGATGGATTTGGGGTGGGCTGGGAAACCAGGGGGCCCCGCGGTCATCCACCAAAGGGTGGTGGTGGGCTGGGCTGGGGTGCCAGCGAGGCAGGGCGGGAGGGCCCAGGGAGCCGGGGTGGGCTGGACCCGGGAGGGAGGGCTCGGTCCTGGGAGCAGGGGTCTTACTGCTGTGGCGAGGGCACCGTGTGTGCGGGCTACGTGCCCCCGTCTGTGGAGGGAGGGGGAGGGAGGGGACATGTTTAGTTTGGGAGCCCTTACATGGTCGTGTGATGGCAAGCGGCATACAAGTGCAGAGGGGTGCAGGCAGCCACAGGACATGCAAGGACGGGGTTCAGGGACAGCTGGGGATGGGGACATGGGTGCGGGTGACCCTGGCTCCAGGGAGGGTGGCCCCCGGCCCTGAGACACCTGGCAGGGGGAGGGTTCACCAAGGAGACTGGCAGGATGGCCGAGGGGATGGGCAGTGAACTGCAGGCAAGGTGGGGCAAGGAGGTTTCAGGAAGGGGGGGTCAATAGGGAGGACCGGCACTGGGGGGACACTGGACATGGGGAGAGGGCCACATGTGGGGAGCCACATGGGCTGGCACTGCCGGGCTGACACCGTCCCTGCCCCAGAGCCCGGCAGGGTAGCCCCTGGGGACGTGGGAGACTGTGGGAGCTGCCGCTAGCCTGTGCAGGCAGCACCCCCAGGGCTGGGGGGCGGGTTCAGACGGCAGCCTGCAGCAGTCCCCCCACCCCCGGCCGCCTCCCTCCCATGACCCCCTTCTCTGATTTCTCGGGGAGGGGGGGGTAACAGCTGGCGCCACCTCCAGGCTCCCGAGCCTTCTGCACGGCGCCTTCCCTCTGCAAGCTTGGAAGGGGCGTCTCTGCTGCATGTAGATAAACACGGGCCTGGGGCCTTACCCCCGTAAGTGGGTGTCCTTCCCGACCGGGCGTTCTCGAGGCGCCTCCATGGACAGCATCTCCATCTCTCCATCGCACCCCGTCTGCGACCAGCCGCCTGGCCCTCCAGCCCACGAAGCGGAGAGGTCCCCGCGGGATGGAGCCGGCTGTAACTGCCGTGCCAGGATTTTAAATATCCTCTGTGTGCTGATCAAACGCCTCTCAGCCGTGCGTATGAAACGCAGAGCTCGCTCGATTGGGGCACTCATGTCAAGCTTGTGTTTTCAGTACCCAAAGGTGTTTTCTCTTTAGAATTCCTTTTTTGGCAAAGAAATATGAAATTAATTGCAAGGAAAGCGCACCTCCCAGGGTCCTCAGAAGATCGCTCTCTGCGGTGTCACCTTCCATATCCAACCTTCTGGAGGGCTGTCACCAGCCAGTGGGTCAGCCTGGCAGCTGGCCGTCCATCCCAGCCGGCTGTCACCGTCCTTCTATTTTTAGCCCTGGTTTGGTCCAGAACTTGACAAGATTTTCAAACTAATAACTGGATTGTCAAAGCAATCAGCTGTCACAGGACCATCTGGGAGGGAGGGGAGAGGGAGGGAGGCAGGAAGCAGCCCCAGGGCGCCCAGCACGGCCCTGATGGCCTCCAGCTGCCCAGCCCCTCCCGGAAGGTGTTAGGACCCGAGCCTCCCCCCCTCCCCGCCCCCTAAGACAGCAGGGGCTCTGTCTTCCTGGACGCCGGGGTCCGAATCTGGTGGGGACGCAGGACTGGACGTGGCGAGTCGGGCGCCCGAGCGAGCATCTGCCTGGGAGGAGCAGCGAGCCGGGCGGACTGACCTTTGCAGGGCCGCCTTCATGTCTGCTGAGCGTCAGGTTGAGTTCTGTATTCTTTGATCTCCTGGCTAAAGGGCATCGAGTGTGATAGGTTAAAAATAAGGGAAATAAGGGTGAACTTTTCATAGGTAATTTTCATACTAGGGCCTCTGGGGCCCTCCTGGGGCTGGGGCTGGTGCAGGGGGGGTGTGCCAGTGGAGCGGGACAGGGCCTTTGGAGCATCATAGCCCTGTTCGCCCCCAACATCCTTCTGCCCACCCAGGGGGCTTCCCGAGGTCTTATCCTCTGGTCAGCTCTCAGCTCTAGGAGGAAGGACCAGGTCTGAGCCTCAGCTGTCTGACCTCCAGCCCAGGGCTGCCGGGTCCCAAGGAGGCATCCCTTTAAGCGTTGGGGGGAGAGCAGGGGGGCACATTTGAGGGGGGCAGTCGCCTCTGAGCATGTGGCCTCTCAGAGAGGCAGGGTCTTGCAGAGGTCAGGCTCAGGGCTCAGGTGGGTAGCCCTGGGGGAAGCAGCCCTCCCGGCGCCAGGCGTGAACTGAGCAGTCAATAAGATTCCTGGGGTCCCAGATTCCTCTTTCCCAGGTGGAGCGTGTGGGAGCCCCGGGATTGGTCGTAGACACGGGGGGGGGGGGGGGGGGGAGCCCTGGGATTGGTCGTAGACACGGGGGTGGGGGAGCCCCGGGATTGGTTGGAAGGTCAGCGTGTAGCCTGGTGCTTGGCGCAAAGTGAACTCTGGGCCCAGGGCAGCTCGTGGTTGACCACTGACTCGAGGGACGGCCCTGGGACCTTCTCTGAGTGGTGACCCCCGAGGTTCATGTTTGTCCTTGCCTGTAGCATGCCCTTGCCTGTAGCAGCCGTCGCCACGCAGGGGACAGAGCCCGGCCTGTTCCTGCAGACGCCATCGTGTGGCCCAGGGCAGGGTCCCGTCTCCTCACGCCGACGGGAAGGTCCTGGCTGAGGGAGCAGACAGTGGGTGGAGGCGTAGAAAGGAGAGAGCCGCGGGCTGGATGATCATGCGTGACTCCAGGACCATGTGCCAGACGCACGCCAGCTTCCCGACTCATGGTGCCGTGCCCGCCCTGTCCCCCACCCCCGGGGGTGCCCAGGGAGGCCCGGCCAGAGCCCCCGGACCATCAGAATTGCCCGGCAACCGGCTGCTGTCTGCGCTGCCGGCAGTCGCCGCAAACCCGCTTCAGTGTAATTTAATCTCGGCTCCTTTTTTTCTTCTCTTTTACACATGTACTGACCAAGAACAGGTATTTTATGTTGAATGTGGATTCAAGCCCCAGCAGCCCCTGCCCAGGCAGGAACACAAATGACCTGGCCTTGCACCGGCTGCCAGGCACTGGGTTTGGGCCTGGACCGTGACCTTTGACCTTTGGAGGAGACTCGCCTGAGTGGGCAGGGGGGTGGGAGGCTGGCCACGCGGGCCCAGACCAGCATATCCGCCCACAGAGGGCAGGCCTGGGCGCAGGTGCCACGCAGATTCCAGCCGCGGCTGCTCTGTGTGACCACCACTCTCGTCGTCTGAGGTCCTGGTAGCCGGGGCCACGGCCACAACCACGACGAGGGTGGTGACGACCATGGTGGCAGTTCCCGTGTGCCGGGCGTCCTGCTGAGCTTGTGTGCGCTGGGTCCTCAGGTCCTCAGCACAGCCCTGGCAGGAGCTGCCCGGCACCTCTGAGGTGGTGACGCCCCAGGGCCCGCCGGGTGTCAGTGGGATGATGGTGACATGGAGATGATGGACCACAGGGCCACTCCTGCACTGAGCGTGGCTGAGTCACTGCCCCTCGGACCCTCCCGGCCTGGAGGTCACTCCTGTCACTGTCCTCGCCCGGCAGACGGAGCCTTGGCTTCCAGAGTTCCCAGCCACCTGCGCTCTGACGTTGCCCAGCCTCGCGGGGACAGACACACCTGCTGCACAGGCGCCGAGCCACCCAGGCCCTGGGCCAGGCTTCCTGCCTCCCCCGCCTCCGTCTCCTCGCCTGGAAAGCTGAGGATGTGGGAGAAATGCCCGAGGCCCCAGCCTTGCCCACCCCAGCCTGCATGTCCCCATGGCGTCCCCACGTGGCACCCAGGGCCACCCTTCCGCGGCCGGTTGGGGCTCCGCAGCGGCAGGTTTGCTGGCCAAGCTGCACAAGTTGCCGGAACATGGTGGAGTGAATTAGACCAATTAGCCTGTCACCTGCCCGTGTCAGCACGGGGCTTGCTGTTTTGTCTTCTCAGTTAAGGAGAGAAAATACTCAGAGTTCGCATCTGGGCCTTCAGCCCCATCGTGATTAATTCACTCGTCTCTGCGCGTGGCCAGGCTGTAAACTCCCGGCTTCGGTGTGCTCTCCCACGGGCGCGGAGCCGGCCTTGACCTGGAGCCTTGGGGTGAGTCCTGTGCCTGAGGGTTTGCAGAAGGGAGCGTGGCCGGCACCGTCGTGGCTGCTGCCCCGGAGCAGGGGGCTGTGCTGGGTGTAATCAAAGCAGCACTGTCCGCTGGAGAGGAGCGCCCGCCACGAGCGAGAGCTTCTGGGAGCCTCGCAGAAAGGGGAAAACCAGTGAGATTCATATTTTATTTAACCCAGTACATCTGTAACGTCACCTTCAACCTGTGATCGATATTACAGTTAAGGAACATTTCGCAAACTTTTGTTCAGACCAAGTATCTGAGGTCTGGAGTGTGATCTACCCACATCTCCACCGAGACCCCCGTAGCGGGGGGGACAGACGGGGGCCGCGTCGAGAGCCGCCAGCCGGTCTCGCCTGGCCGGACCCCTGCGCGGAGCGGAGCGTTGTTTGCCGCCTAATCCTTTGTCTGGCCCCCGAGGGCAGAGCTGGCCATGTGACGGCGCGTGTGCCCTGACGCAGAGGCAGGTGGGGTGAGGGGACCTGTCTGCCTTGCACCCAGAGCTGCTCTTCCTTAATCGACTGTTTGGGGCCGTTTTGATGACACGCAGTGCCTTTTGTACCAGACGCCAGAATTGGACGATCCGGTCCACAGGCAGTCCTTCAAGTCCCCTCAAAAGGGTCCCATGCGGCTCCCCAGTCGGGGTCCTAGCCACGGCCCGTAGGTTGACACGTGTGGTGTCTTTCCTTCCTCAAGATGCCGGCGCTGCCTCCTCTGAGCTGCTGTCCAGGGAGGATTCCATTTCGTCTTAAGCTTGTTTGCCAAAGTCCCTGGCGTTTCCCACAGATAGGAATTTATGGGCACCGATGCCACTACTGCTGCCGTGACGATCAGCCACCGCCGCGAACAGTGACTGAAGACTAGCTGAGTGATAGCGGCCGCAGGTGGCACTGACCCTGTGCTTTTTATATCCTGGCGCAAATTAACAACCAGAGAGGGAGGCGCGCTACCGTCCCCATTTACAGATGAGGAAACCGAGGCACAGAGAGCCAGGAGACCGGCGCGGCTGAGTGGTGCAGGGCTGGATTCGAGCCCCGCGTTCAGCATCCTTTACAAGTGTGCGTACCTTTAGCCGACTGTGCCCTAGTGACTGTTCACAGGTCGGCACCGTGTGCTGTGTGCTTCATGTCGGGGACGTGGGGGCACGTGGACCTGTTGATGTCACAGAGGAGACAGATCACCCCATGACGTCGGTGATGACACCAAGGATGTGCTTCCAGGGTTCTGTGGGGTCGTGATGGGGGTGTGCTGGGCTTGGACCTGCCTCCTCTGTGTCTGGCTGAGTGTGGCCTTACTGCTGGGCTCACAGGAGCCTCACAGGGGCCAACCAGACAGAGAACGTGGGGTCCTGAGAGGGGACCCCTGCCCACCTTCCTGGACGCCGCTGTGTCACCATTTCATCCTTCCTGGGAGGGACGAAAGAGATAGAGATAGTCATACTTTGCAGATGGTAACGTGATTCCTCTCTCTGGAAAAATGAAACTCTTTTGGCAAGAAGTCCCCAAAGCCGGAAACATTATTCACTCTTTAACGTTGGAAGGCTCACCTCTTGGAACCTACCCAGAGGCGAAAGTCAGAGCGGGAAGGACTCTGTGGAAAAGATGTCCCCGGCAATAGCCCAGCTCAGGGCCCCGCCCTTCACCCTGCCGCCCCGCTCCCCCCACTGCCGTCAGCCGCACCACAACGCCTGCAGGGCTACCTGTGGCCGGGGTGGTGTTGGCGGGGCCTCCGCAGGGGACTGCCTGGTAAAAGGGACCACCAGCCACGATCCACATGCTCGCGAGGTGACATCCAGAGTGTCCAGAGGACAGTCAGATCGCTCATCATACCGAGACCCCAGGCAACCTGAGATTCGGGGCCGCTGCCCTCTGCAGGGCCGGGTGCTGCGGGCCTCCAGACTCCGGGGTGACCGTGACCTTGCTGGGGGCTGAGAACAGCAGGCCTCCAGGCTGCGCAGCGGGGACGGCACCATCGCTACGGTCCCTCCCGGCCACCGCGGACAGCACATGCCAGCATGGGAGGGCACGGTGACACAGGCCGATGGAGGGGGTGGGATGCCCCGGGCCGTGGCTTTGTTGCCGTGGTGGCATCTCGTGGACACGGGAAGAAAAGAACCACGGGGATGCGACTTGTCTTTGATTCCTCACAACCTCAGTGTTGTGAGCAAACCTTCCTTTAACTTTTATTCTGCAGACGTGGTCACAGCACTGTTTACAGAGAAGTTAAGATTAAAAACGGAATTGCCCTCGCGGGCTGCTGGACCGGGCCCTCCCTGCCACCATCGCAGGGGATGGCGGGTCCCCTGGGGTGTGACCCAGTGACAGCATCGTGACCGATGGCCCTTTTCCTGAATGATGTGGCTAATAGATGTGCCGTGGCTCCCAGGTCGAAGGTGTCGCTGCCTAGCTCGTAAATAAGACAGGCCTTTTTTAAAAAAAATCTGCATTTAAGGGCATGTTCGGCTGTGTCCCCTGCCTCTCGTAAAGGTCACCCGGACAGGTTTTTCCTTCTTTAACATTGCAGGCTGCGGCCCACCAGGCATTTCTATTCTCTCTCCGTCCACTGAACCTGGGGGACTAAATTAGATTCTGAAATTGAGTACGCAGTAGAGTTGCTGAGTTACCGCAATGGGAGGGTATTGCTTCTCACCTTGCAGGTAGCGAGGTCATGATAATATGAAGCGAAGTGGATTAAAAATAAAATCAAAGGTATTTATTTACGACCTGCTCAGAATTGGACTGGCGTCCGTGTAAGCTGCATCTAATGGTGAAAGACAGCAGACTGATGTCGATACGTCCCCAGGGACGTTCTGCCAGTGAAGTTTGCTCCATGAATTCAATTTAAAGGCCCCCAGAAAGTGTCCAAAATGCAAAAGGAAATGAGACCGAGGAAGGGAAAGCAGCAACAGGGAAGCCGCACTGGCAGAGAGTCCTGACGCGTGGCTCTCCACTGGGGAGTGGGGAGAGGGCCGTGCGCTGCGGGGGGGCGTCGTGAGGACAGCAGGCCGGGTACAGGCCTCCGCATCGCCGAGCGCCAGGCACTGGTGGCCCCAGTGGGAGCTGGGACCCTTGTCTCGATGGGGAACCCGGGGCCCCGAGGTGGTCAGCGGCTGGTCCACCAGCCGGGAGGCAGCACAGCCAGCACCTGAGCCCAGGCCTGGCTTCTGGGTCTGAGCCCCGAGCGCCCCCCGCGGCTGGGCATCCCCGCCCAGATGGCCCTGGGCCCCAGAGTGCCGGGAGGCCGGGGGCGTGCGTGCAGCCCGGCTGTGTCGCGGTGCTGGCGCTGCCCTCCACGTCCCAGCAGGCCTGGGAGCCTCCCGGGGGGCCTCCTCCTGGCTGCAGGGCGTGGGGCCCTCGGGCTCAAGCTGGGAGGGGACACGATTCTCAGGGGCTCGGCGGCCCCCCAGGCTCACCCCGCCGTGACCCTGTGCATTTCCTCAGGGCTCCTCCCGCGGGGCCCCTGCCCGACACAGCTGGCTGCCCCGTCTGACCCAGGCTGTCTCTCTCCCCCCAGGAGCTGCTGCTCTTCCTCCAGAACCTGCCCACAGCCCACTGGGGCGACGAAGACGTCAGTCTGCTGCTGGCCGAGGCCTACCGCCTCAAGTTTGTCTTCGCGGACGCCCCCAATCACTACAAGAAATGAGCCCGGGCCCACCGCCGTGGCCTCCCCGCCCCGGGCAGCACACCCCACTGCCGGCCGGCTGAAGGCCACGGCCAAGGAGAGGCCTTGCTGGAGCGGCTGGCCGGGACGTGGTCCAGGGCCTGGCGAGGGCCAGGCGGCCTCTGTTTTCTGAGATACCAAAGAGAGCCAGGGAGGGTCCCGGCCACGCGGGGCCAGAGAGGGGCCGGGCGTCCCCCTCTCCCGACCCTGGAGCATCCTTGCCAAACGCCCACCTCGTGGAGCCCCCAGCCGGGGCGGCCTGAGAGGCAGACCCTCTCCGAGTGGCCTGCTGTCCGGGTGCCAGGGGCAGAGGGAGGTGGCAGCCATCTCCTTACCTACTTGGAAATGTAAAAATTCTATTCTGTTGAGTGAAAGAGAATAAAACGTAGACAAAGTCACAAGTGAAACGTTGCACTAACCTATGAAATCTCTGCTCTCCCAGGCCTCTGACAGCAGGCGGATTTCTGTAACTTCGTCACTTTAGCTTTGCCGCGTACTTGCTCCCTCGGCTTAAACGTGGCTGGAAGGCAGACGGCGAGCCTGGGGAGCCTCCGGCTGCAGCAGCTGGGAGCAGAGTGCGGCCTCTAGAAATTGCCTTACTTTCCATCCATGACCTCTGGAAACAGAGAACCGCCCTGGCTGGTCTGTCGAGGAGGCTGCGCGGGCAGGAGCCCTTCCGCTGGGTGGTGCGGGGCGTCGGGCGGACGCTCAGCCGCCAGCCACAGCCTCGCTCGCCTGGGCCACCTGGACAGGTGGGTCCAGACGCTCCAGCTCTGTGATCGGAGCCGTGAAGGGCTCCGCTGCTGCACCTGCACCCACACCGCGGGGGCCAAGTGGCCCGCGCCCCTCTGCTTGCTGCGTCTCCGGGTGTGTTGTGGACTTGATCGCTGCTGCTGGGTGTTGGTCGCTGGGGCCGTGAGCCCAGCTGCAGAAGGTGCCAGACCCGCCCTGACCTGGGCTCTGCCGGGGCCCGTCCTGCTTCCCCCACATTGCCCGCCCCGGCCAGAGAGCACCTGTCACGGGCCTGTCGCCCGTGGTGACGTGGACACCCCCGTGGAGCTCTAGGCCACAGCCACAGCCTCTGAGCCCTGAGCCCAGGACAGGCTCCTGACCTCTGCCCCAGACTTTCATCCACGCGCAGGCATCTCTTCCCACCACCTGCCAGCCCTCCCGGGGCAGCCCCGCCACCACCCATCTTGGCACAGCTCAGGTGCCAGGTCGCTGCCCAGAGGCTGTGCAGCCGAGGATCAAAGTACACAGTTGCACGTGTGTGATGCTGTGCGTTCCTTATTTTTGGCTCGTTACATGTGCGTGGAAATCAGCACAAAATACTGGGCAAATGTCAGAAGCCCCCAGATCAGCGGAGGGACCTGCTTGCCTTAGAGCAGACGGAGATCACCCCTACTGGCCGGTCCCTGCCCCCCACCCTGGCATCAGGGGTTCCTCCCGGCGCAAGGCCCCCGTGGCCCGCTGCTGCTTTCCTGCCGGGCGTCCAGTTCCACGAAGGCCCGTCCTGCTTAGACCGCGGGCACTGCCCGCCGCGGCTCGGGTAGTCTGTGCAGCCCAGATGCTGGGGACACGAAAGTTGTCCCCTGGAGGCAGTTGACGTTTCACATAGGAAGCATCTACGAAGTTCGGTGAGGCCCTGTGCGTGTTTCCATGTGTATGTAAACCTGGAACTGAACGCAAGGGGTGTTGACGGGGTCCTTGGAACCTGAGCCAATCCGTCTGAAGTGATCAGAGGCTGTTCTGTCTGGAATACAATGTGCGAAACACGGAATAAAGATGCAATGAAAATCCAGCCTTGGCCTTTGATTCAGGGGCTCTCCTGAAGGAACAGGGTGCCCTGGCCGGGTGCTGGGTCACTGTTGGCTGTCTGGTCTGAGACCGGGGGAGAGCTGAGAGCCAGGGGCACTGGCCCAGCCCTACAGCAGCCTCTGGACGGTCCGAGTTCTGGGCCTTTCCATACAGGCCGTCTGCAGCGTGCCAGGCCTGGCGTTGGGTGCGGCACCCGCAGTCTTGCTGAAGCCCATCAGGGCCTCGTGGGGACCTGAAGGTGCAGGCGCGCCAGACTCAGACTCGAGCTGAACCCCAAGCCCAGGCTGCACCGGCTGGGGGTCAGGATCCAGGCCGGCCCGGGACAGGAGGGGCCTCCCCATCTGGCCACGGTCTGTCAAGCGTCTACTTGGGGCAGGCACCCGGGTCTGGGGCCCACTCCTCCCCACTCCTAGGACCCAGGACACGCCCATCTAACCTGACCCCCAGCCCGGGGTGTCCAGGCCCCTCCTCAGCCAGCCCCCATCCTCCCGGTTTCTCAGGGCTGCTTTCGTGGTGCTCTGTCCTCTGGGCACCCGCGTCTGCCCTTCCCCCCCCCGACCCCCCACGCTGGGGGCCCCGCAGGGCAGCGCTTCGCTCTCTGCCGTCTTGGGATGAGGTTCCGTCCCCATGGGTGGGCTGGAGCCCCCCGGGCGGTGGGGGGTGGTCTGTTTACCTCTCCTCCCCGCACGAGCCTGCGTCAAGCTGGGCGGACCCTCGCAGACCCCCGGTGCCGGCTCGAGGCCACAGAGTGGAGACACGCTGCCCACCCCCGTCGCCACAGTCAGGAGGCGGGAGATGCCAGGCTCCAGGTCTCAGCTCAGCAGCTGGTGACGGCTGTCATTTGCTGTCACTGTTTGTTGGTGTTTGTGGCCCAGCGGTTTGCTCCTCAGGCCCGCTTTGGGGTCCGCGAGCCCCCAGGGGTGGCCCAAAGCCCAGGGGTCCGAGACGAGCCCCTCTGCGTCTCGCCCTGCCTGGCACTAGGAGGGGCCCTGCCTGTGGGCCCCACGGCTGAGACGGAAGAGCTGGAGGCCGGGCCCTGGGGAGTTCTGGTGCCAGGGAGGGTGGGGCTCTGGGCGTGGAGGCCGGAGAGGTTTGAGCGATTTGTGCTTTTGGAGGGACTCACGGCGGGTGGGGGGCGGGCAGGGCTTTCGTGCTGCCGTCAACTGCGAATCTGAAATGGGAGAATGGCCCCTGTGTTTGAGCAGCCTGGTTCCCCTGGCCACGTGGAGGCGTCTCTGCAGGAAGGCGGGTCCCGACTAAGCCGCAGCGAGCCTGAGACTGCGGGCCCGTCCACCCTGAGCTGGAGGTGTCCGCTGGGCCTGCAGCCCCATGGGTCAGCTCTCAGGGCTGGTGTTCGGTGGAATCTGCTCAGAGTGTCGGGCAGCTGGGCCCTCCCTGAGCCTCCCCGGTCCTGCCCGACCCAGCTGGCCCTCTCCCCTCTCGTCCCCTCTCGTCCCCTTCCCTCCAGTGCTACCCTAGCCCCATGGGGTCTGCCCCTCTCAGCTGCAAGGCCTTGTCTCACCAGTCCTGTAGCCTCACCCCAGCCCAATCCCTGGCATGGAGAGGATCTTCACAAGGATGGCCGAGGGAGTGCTCGCAGCCACTCTGTGACCGTGTGACCATGCACGAAGCATCTAACCCTTGAGCCCGTTCCAGTGACAAACTGAGGCTAAAAGAACTATATACCCAGGTAAATTCCAGATGAGTGGATTTAAATATTAAATAAATCCCCCCAAATACTCAAAATAGAAATAGATAATTTTATACCCAGGAACAGTGAAAGGCTCTCTGAGCACAATGCCAGTGGCAAAAACAATAAAGGAAAAGACTGATAAACATCTATAGGTTGCACCACGGAGAAATGCTTCACAACCAGCAGAGCTCTAAAACCTCAATAAACATGGGCTTCCCTGGTGGCGCAGTGGTTGAGAGTCCACCTGCCGATGCAGAGGACGCGGGTTCGTGCCCCGGTCCGGGAGGATCCCATATGCCGTGGAGCGGCTGGCCGCTGAGCCTGCGCGTCCGGAGCCTGTGCTCCGCAACGGGAGAGGCCACAACAGTGAAGGGCCCGCGTACCGCAAAAATAAATAAATAAACAAAGATAAATGATAACAAGCCCAGCAAACATACCTGCAGCCTAGGTGAGACAGGTTGAAATTCCTTAATATCTACCGAGTGCTTGAAAATAACTGGAAATAATAATTCTTGGAAATAAAAATGGGCACAGCACAGAAAATAGGCAATTCACAAGAGGAAGAGATACAAGCGCCTGACAAGATGTTCACGTCATTCATAGTTTAAAAAAGTGAAAAAGAAGTCACAAAACGTCTGAGCAGCTGAGCGACCCTGTGGCTAAGTTTGCGGTAAGTTATTAACAGCAATAGAAAACCAATCCACTCTTTCAGTCCTATTTTTTCCAGAAGATTTGGCAATGATTTTTGTTGTTTTTACTTTAAAACTGTGATGTATGCTAATAACAGCAGGCCACACAGCACAAATCTAGGGACAGTGAGTTGTCACAAGGCCGACACCAGGAGCCACTGTCACCGTCAAGTAGCACATGGCCCGTACCCGCGGTGTCCCCGGGTGCCCCCTCCCCAAGCAGGATGCCACCCTGACTTCTGACACCATCGTGTGGTTTTGGTTGTTCCTAAACTGTGTTATCTGAAGGAATCACACGGACAGCCTCTTGCAAACAACTTTTCTGTTAGTGAAGGTATCCCCGTGGCTGGGCGGCTGTGGTTCATTTTATCTCTTGCTGTCGTTTTCTCTCCTCTGAGTGGATCACAATTTACCCGTTCCGCTGTGGGTGGTGGACACTGGAGTTGCTTCTGTTTCGGACCTGTTGTAAATACTGCTGCTCTGAACATCTGTGTGCACGTCCCTTGGGGGGACACGTGCCAGTTCTGCTGGGTGTGCATCTAGAGGTGGAATTCCACGGCCACGTGGGGTGGGTATCTTCCACTTTAGCAGGTGATACCAAACTGGTTTTCCAGTTTACGTTTCCACCGGTGGGTTACGAGGGTCCTTGTTTCTCCACGTCCTCACTGCCAGCTCTTGGCGTGGTCAGCCTTAGCCATTCTCAGCCTTAGTTTCTAGTAGTGGGATTCTTTGGTCGTTATTGCCTAATGGGCGAGTCGGCAAGATGACCACTGCCCTCCCATCCTTGGTGGCACCCACTCACCTGGTTTACTCGAGAACGTCTCAGAAAATACAAGTTTAAGAAATTATTTTAAAATGTAAGGATAACTTTTAAAAGAATAGAAATAGTATAACTTCCAGGAGAGGAAAAAGAAAGCTAATGAACAAAACTGATCGAGTCAAGAGAAGATAGGAAAGGAGTTGGGGAGAAGCAAAGAAAGAATAGGGTGAGTAGGAGATACTAACGTGGTCCAAAGAAGTTCAGATATGCCAGTGATCATGATAAAGAAATTACTTAAACTCACCTATTGAAAAGGATTCACATTATACTTTTTAAAAACCCCCATAAGATCCAACAATATACTATTTACATGAGATAGAGATACACCTAAGACAAAACGTCACAGGATTTGAAATAAGAGGATGAAAACGATAAATGTGAGGGAGATACTAACCAAAAGAGAGCGTGGCTGAGAATATCTATATTCCCCTAAAAGATATTTGAAGAGCATTCACAAGGACAGAGGGTTGTGTCCTATGATGAAGAGACGGCCTCGGTGAGTCATGGGCCTGAGTTAATAGGGCAACACGACCCCAACAGAAAGCAGAGAATGACCTTTGCACAGCATAAACGGATAGGTTAACACATCTCTTACAGAAAATGTGGACCAAGGGAAGAAAAAAGTTTTAAAAAGAGAGATTTAAATAAAAATGATGGTTTGATGTAATAGAATTTTGCTCTCCACGAAGAGATTACACATTTATTTCCGGCACGTGAAAAAACATTTACAAATGTTTGGCCTTTGTAAGGGAGATACCAGTAAACCCAAACCCTCGGCAGTATACAGACCTATACGTTCTGTCCACGATGCAATGATATTAGAAATTCAAACCAAGGAGAACATTTAAATGCCAAAGCCCCCATATACATATAAATAGTCATAAAAATAGAATCATACTGGAAATTACAAAATGATAGTGAAAGACTAAAATATCAAAACTTGTGGGGTGCAGCTAAAACAGTAAGTAGACGAGACTTTATAGCCTTACATGTTTTATTGAAAAACAAGTATTTAAAAGAATTTAGCTCAACATTCAACTTAAGCTGGAAGAAGAATAAGAGAGCAAAAGTGCAAAAAAAAAACACCCATAAAGATTAAAATAATAAATATAGAAGCAGAAGTTATTGGAGTAGAAAAGAAACACAAATAATGGAAAAGACTGATAAAACCAAAGCTAATTTTTAAAGTAGACTAATAATGTAAGCAGGGATCTTTGTTCTGCAGTTGGTTTATCTCCAGCGTTAGAAAGAACACTTATACACAGTAGGGATTAAATAAATGTTTGTTGAATGAAAAATAGATATTTCTAAGGGATAAAATTCAACCATATTAACCAAAAAAAAAAAAAGGAGGCAAACTGCAGGTGCTTAAAAATCACAAGCAGCAGAGAATGAGAAGACAAGCCACTGCCCGGGAGAAAATCTTCGCGAAAGACAAATCTGATACAGGACTGTTATCCAAAATGCACAAGAACTCTTAAAGGGCAAAAGAGCTGAACAGACACCCTCACCAAAGAAGATACGCAGATGGCGAACAAGCACATGAAAAGCTCCACGTCCTGTGTCATTGGGGAAATACAAATTAAAGCAGTAGCGAGACGTCACTACGTACCTATTAGAATGGCCAAAACCTGAAAACCTGACGACACCCAGTGCCGTGCTGGTGGGGATGTGAAATGGCGCAGCCACTTTGCTTTTATACATTAAAAAAAATTCATTTTATTGGAGTAGAGTTGATTTACAATGTTGTGTTCATTTCTGCCATACAGCAAAGTGACTCAGTTAGACATATATACATTCTTTTTCATGTTCTTTTCCATTAAGGTTTATCCCAGGATATTGAATATAGTTCCCTGTGCTCTACAGGAGGACCTTGTTGTTTATCCAGTCTGTATATAATAGTTTACATCTGCTAACCCCAAACTCCCACTCCATCCCTCTCTCACCACCCCCCTTGGCAACCGCAAGTCTCTTCTCTGTCTGTGAGTCCGTTTCCGTTTCATAAATAAGTTCACTTGCGTTATATTTTAGATTCCACGTACACGTGGTATCGTATGGCATTTGTCTTTCTCTGTCTGACTTACTTCACTTAGTATGATCATCTCTAGGTCCATCCATGTTGGTGCAAATGGCATTATTTTGTTCCTTTTTATGGCTGAGTAGTATTCCATTGTACGTATGTGGTGCAGCCACTTTGGAAGACAGGTTGATGGTTTCTTACAACACTAAACATACTCTTACCATATGATGGAGCAATTACGCTGAAGCTCTGTGGTTTTTACCCAAAGGAGTTGAAAACTTATGGCCACACAAAAACCTACAGACAAATGTTTATTCATAATTGCCAAAACTTGGAAACAGCCAAGATGTCCTTCAGTAGGTGAATGGATAAACAAACAGTGGTCCATCCAGACAGTGGAATATTATTCAGTCCTAAAAAGAAATGAGCTATCGAGCCTTGAAAAGATATATAGGAACATTAAATGCATTAGTTAGTGAAAGAAGCCAATCTGAAAAGGATACATACTGTATGATTCCAACTCGATGAGATTCTGGAAAAGGCAAAACTATGGAGACAGGAAGAAGACCAGTGGTTGCCAGGGATTGGTGGGGTGGGGTGGGGGGGGTGGAGGAGGGGGAATAGGTGGAGGACACAGGATTTTGGGGGCAGTGAAAATCCTCTACATACGATACCCTGTTGGTGGATACATGTCATTAGACATTTGTCCAAACCCACAGAGTGTCCGCCGTGAACCCCAATGTCAACTGTGGGCCTGGGTGATATTGACGTGTCCGTGGAGGTAATAAATGTACCCCCTGGTGGACGATGCTGATAATGGGGGAGGCGCTGCACGTGTGTGTTGGGGGGTACATGGGAAATCGCTGTACTTGCCTCTTAGTTTTGCTGTGACTCAAAAATTTCTCTAAAAAATGTAATCTATTAATTTAAAAAAATCATAAGTGCCTCCTACGAGCAGCTATGTACCTATGAATTTGAAAACCTGGATGAAATGGACAATTTTGAGAAAAAATACAAATTACAAAAATTGACTCGAGAAGGAAATAAGAACTGAGTGGATCAGTAATCGCTAAATACCTTGAACAGGTAGCCACACGTCTCTGTTTCCAAAGGCCACGTGCCAGATAGCTTTACAGCCTGTTCTACTAAACCCCAGTGACCAGAATTTAGCAAAACAATGCATCAAGTGGAGGCCCCAGGCACAGCTGGGCGTGGGGGTGGGGCTTGAGGCCTTGGCTGCACCTGACCAAGCGTGGCCATGCCAGGGTGGCCTACGTGTTTACAGCTGTGAGGTTGCCTTTTGGCTTCTGCGGCCTGGGCAGGGGCTCTGGGTCCTGGAGGAGCTGAAAAGGCTCGCGGTGGGGCTTTAACCGAGGAGCGCTCCTGGGGTCTGGGGAAAGTGGGGTCTGGGCCCCGGGGAGCAGCTGCTGGCTGCAGCCTGACCTGGGCCCACACCCAGCAGGGTTGGGGCTTGGGGGAGTGGAGGCCAGGAAGCAGCCACAGACGGAGGTTATGTGCTGATTTTAACGTTTTCTTTATTTTTTTTCATTGAGTCTGCAGGCTAAGAGGCCACTGGCCCCCAGGCCCCCTACCTGCTTTGGGGTTAATAATGCAGCTTTTATCTAGAACTCATCAGGGCTGGGCCGCCCCGAGTTCACATGGTTTTGAACTGGATTCAGGTGTCATGGAAGAAAATGAGGACCTCAGAGTGTCCCGGTTAATTACAACCTGTGACCAGGGCCTTAGCGTTTAGCGACCCAAACGAGGGGGTCGAGTTATCTTACAAACAAATAAAAAGAACGGGGGAGGCGCTTACTGTCCAGAGAATACGGCCTCTTCTTGGATGGAGGTAGAGGAAGGGCTTGGCGGGTCTCAGCTTGGAGGGAAATAAGGAGAGGCGCTTGGGGAGAGACAAGGAAGCGGAGACGAAGACTGGATGGGGGGCGGGCGAGGAGGGAGGTTTCCAGGGGAGACCAGCGCAGACTGAGGTGGAGAAACTCCCGAAGCCAACGTGGAAATTTGAAACTGAGACACACCCAGATGCACGTCAGCGAAGAGGCGTCAGATCTGGACCAAGGAGACCAGCGGGAGGGGGCGGGTCCTCCTCCCTCCGAGGGGCGGGGGGGAGGGGCAGATGCAGCAAGTCCGGGAGAACAGCGGCCGGGCCTGTGGGCGCTCCTCTGTCCGTCTCTGGCGCAGGGACGGGTGTTAGTCGGGGAGCAGCACCGAGGAAGGCGGCTGGGGTCACACTTGCCGGCCCCCGCATTCACGAGAGCCAGTGCCTTCCATCAGTCGCCCTCCCTCTCCCCCACCCACCCCTTCGTTTCTTCAGAGCCTGGACCACCATCTCCACGACCGCTAGTTCAGGAGCTCAGGGTGGTCCCCACCGGGCCTCTGATTTGTCCTGGATAATATTTTAGGAGCGAATGAATGACAATGTTTGGGGCCTCCTGGAGAGGCCAAGGGACTTTCCAGGGCCCTATAGCCAGGGAGGCCTGGGCTGGCCTGGACCCTGGGCCCCGCACAGCGACCCCACTGGTGGGGATTAAGAGCCCACTCTAGGGGTCAGCACCTGAGGGTCAGAGAGCAGAAAGGACGTCCTGGCTCACCCAGTAAGTAAGGACAGTGATGCCTGAGCCCAGGGGGACCTGACCCCAAACCCATTCTTCCCCAACAGTGATCCTCCTTGGTCGTCCCAGTGGAGTCAAGGCCGCGGGGCAGAGATGGCCACAGCCTGTCCAGCCTGGAATCTCTTACTGGACTTTCAGTGGCCACCATCCTCCCAAGGCCACTGCTGTCCGGGGATGCTGGGGATGCTAATGGTGAGAGGGGCCCAGGGACAGCCGCCCTGACCGGCTATTAAAAATAATTGGCCACCCACAATGCGAAGAAAAAGGTGTTCTCCTTCAGTTTGGCTGGAAAATGTGAATTATTCTCACGTTGCCATAGAAACCAAAAGAAGTTCCTGGCATCTTTCAGATATTGAACTTTGTGAGCCCAAGGATGACGCCCTGAGCGCTGCAAGGCAGCAGGGGGCTGCGGGAGGGAAGGGGGGAGAGATGGGGGCAGAGGGAAGGGTAGGGAGGAAGAGGGAGGGACAGAGAAATGGGGGAGAGACGGCCGTGGACGGGGCTGGGGGAGCCTGAGTCCCTGCCGGGAGAGCGCCCACAGGGCGGTGACCACAGAGGGCAGCACCCCGAGCTCTGGGATGAGAGGCCGGGCTTCTGTGGGGAGCCTGAGGTCCTGGGCGGTAAGGGACAGTGGCCGAGGTTTGCTTGGACCCCTGAGTCTGGTAGCGCCACGTCCTTCAGGGTAGCCGCCTGCCCTCCCGGCCTCAGCGCTGGTGCTCCGGATGCCCTCCCCCACCCCAACCCCGGCCACTGCCTGCAGCTCCCCTTCCGGCCCCAGTGCCCTGCAGTCTTGTCCGGGCACCTTCCGCCTTTGCTGGGACCCTCCCTCTGCCCGGAATGTCCTCCTCCGGCTGAGAAACCCCTGTGTGTCTTCAAGTGTCTAAGGCCCACTGTCAGGGTCTCCGCACATGGCTCCATCCCTGTCCCTGGAGACGCCCCACCTCGCTTCCTCCTCCAGAAGCCCCACCTAGCGCTGGCTCCCACACTTGCCTTAGGTGACAGCAGGGGACCTGCCACCTCTGTCCCATCCTCCTGGCAGGGAGTGGCCTCAGCCTCGGCCACCCCAGGCCCAGGCGGCTCCCAGGGAGGAGTCCGGGCGGGGGGTGGGATGAGCTCGAGGTGCCGTGCAGGAGCGGCCCCACCAGCTATACGGGAGGCCCCGGGCCCACAGTGCCAGGCGGTCAGGGGTCCCTGCAGCTCCTCCAGCGGTGACAAGGCTCCTGGCCACGGGGAGCTGGGGTGGTGGCCAGCCGTGCTCTGGTCATCCCCAAGTGGACGTGCGCTTCGTCTGGGGGCTGTGGATGGAGGGAGTGGGCCTCCTGGGGGGTCTGGGTGCAGAAAGGGGGCATCAAGGTGGGCACAGTGCGGCGTGGGCGTGGCGGGCCTGGCGTGGCGGGCACACCTGCCCAGCTGTGGCCACCTCCCTCGCTTCTGTTCTCTCTTCACAGCTCTGTGAAGACCATTTCCCGCTTTTATCCCAGTTTCAAAGAATGTGCTTAGAAATGTCTCCGGCATTTTGCTAATAGCGGTGGGAAGAATGGAAGAAATGATCAGCCTCCAAAAATCACAATTTCAGATTGAGCTGGTTTAAACCGCAGAATTTCCAGATTAGAGGCAGGTGTGAAGATGTAAGAAACACGCCGATCCCTGATTTTCAGAGGTGGGGGGAGGAGGGCCTGCCCTGTGGCCCAGGATGGGTGTGTCCTGGGGGGGGCGGGTGTTGCCGGATGAGAAGGGTCCAGGTATGCTCTGCACGTGACTTCCAGTCTTCTCTGATCTCTCTGTCCAGATGTGATTTTTCCACCATGAAGGTGGTGGAGGCCGGTAGCAAACTGGGAAGCAGAGGAGGGGTGGAGGGGGGCCGAGTCCCAGGAGCTGGGGTGGGGCGGTCTCCCCAGTGTCTCTGAGCCCCACCTTCTAGGGTCCTTGCAAAGCCCCACCTTCTAGGGTCCTGGCCCCCCTCGCAGCTCCTGCACAACTGTCTGGGCCGCCTGGTCACTTCTGTCTGTTCATCCAGAAACGGGGTCCCTGTGGCCTGCAGGCCTGCATCCCCTCCCTCATCTTTCCCTGGACCCAGGGCCGGCAGGAGAGGGGCAGCACAGTCCCCTTATGCTAACTCCTTTGCCCTTTTTACAGAGGAGGAAACTGAGGCCCAAGATGGTGGGGGAGGGGTGTCTGGTGACTTACTCAAGGGCACACCATCAGCAGTGGTGGAAAGACCGCCTGGGGCGGTGGGTGGGAGTGGCCGGCAGGACGTGACCCGGGCGGGAGTCCAGCAGCCAGTGGACTTTCTCCCCTCCCCCATGTGGGTGTTCTCACAGGGTCCTGCCCCCTGGGGAAGCTGAGTCCCCAGCCCCCGAGTCTGACACCTGCCCTGGGCTGAGGGTCCCGGCCCTGCGTGCTCACCAGGGCTGCCGGGTCAGAGCCGGGAAACCATGCTCCTGAAAGGTTTCCATCGATCTGCCAAAGTAATGTGTTAGTTCTCCACGTCGCGGGAGATGTAATGAACTGTCAGCGGGACGAGAGGACTAAAGGAACGGCTAAGATGTCTTTTATGGTGTCATTACATCTTATAATAAGATTTACTTGTCAACTTAAAGTGTCATAACGTAGTCATCTATTTGGTAGCCTAAGGAAGACGTGTGGTTCAAGGCTCCGGCTGCAATAATTACCCTGGAAAGGCGACAGCGCGGCCTCCCACCCCACACCCCTCCGCCCCTCGGGGCTCACCGGGCCCTGCGGGAGGGCGGTGGGCGCCCTCCTTTCCGTCTGACCAAAGGCTCAGTGATTTGGGTGCAGCCAGAGTGCTGGGCAGGACACAGCGCAGTCCCGGGGCCCTGGGTCCCGGCTCCCTCTGGTCTTCTGCATCAAAGCCTTGCTCATGCACGCCCTGCGTCCAGCCCTGAGCTAAAGTCGGGCAGGGGTGGGGTGGGTGGGGGGAGGCCAGGGACTTGTCACACTTGGTCTTTGTCCGGCTCTCAGCCCCGGGGCGTGAATGATGCTGATAGAGGGCTGGAAACGGGTGCCCTGGGGGCTCATCCAGCCTGAGAGGGCCAGGGATGTCTTTGCTAAGAATGGGACCTTTCAGCTGGGCCTTGAAGGATGAGTAGGAGTTTGTTGGATAGAAGAGGGCATTCTGGGGAGAGAGAAGAGCACAGGCAAAGGTGAAGGAGGGACCAACTGGAGGGCCAGGCTGGAGAGGAGCCTTTTTTGGGGGGGGGCAGGGAAGAGCAGGAGAACAGGCTGCAGAAAGGCTGGGCCCAGCCCCTGGGGGCCTTGAACACCATGCTCGGGGCGGGAGGGAGTTCATCATGTAGCAGCGGTGCAGACAGGGGAGTGGCACGTTCAAGGGGTGTCTCTGGTGGAAGGGAGGGGCTGCCCCTGCCTTGACCTGAGACGGGGGTGCCTTGTGAGGAGCTGCCGTCAGGCGGGGTGGGGTTGAGGCTGGGTCCTGGACATGTGACCTCGGAGATGCCTTTTGGGTGAAGGTGACTGAAGGTGTTGGATAAAGGGACTGGGGTCTGCAGGGGGCCCAGGAGAGACATGAGCATTGGGGTCCCAGTGCCTCCATGGCGTTCAGTCCACAGGGCGAGAGCTCCCTGGGAGGGAGGGAGTGGAACCTCAGAGCTTAGCAGGTGGGCGGGGCTGGGGGGACCCCGCTCCTGCACCCAGAACCTGTGGGCAGCTGCCCAGCCCCTCCCGCGTCTCCCCCAGGCCAGGAGGGTTTCCGTCCAAGCTTCGTGTGGGGCCTCTGCACGGGCTGCCCAGGGTCCAGGGCCCCCGCGGACCCCACTGCAGGCGCGCCGTTCCTCTGGCCTGGTTTCCGTGAGGGTGATTTTTGCTGACCTGCAGAACTTCCAGCGGGAGAGAGCGATGCTCCGCTCAGCCCACTGAGGTCATTAATTTATACAACCCGGCGGCCTCATCAGAGAGGGTTGTCATGGTAACGTTAACAAACCGTAAATACCTGCTGGACCCGAGAAGGTAGCCACTCCATCCGCCTTCCTGGGGCGGGAGGGGCGCCCGCGGAGGGTATTTCTCCTCTGGTGGCGCAGCCTGGAGGGCTCGCTCTCTCCCTGGGGGCTGCCAGCAGCTGAAACAACATGGATCTGTGGGAACCAGTCACAGTGACGGCTCTGCGGGGCTGCCCTGTCCCAGTCCTGCTCTGCCGTGCTGAGGCCCTGGTCTTCTCCCTCCCTGGGGGCTTGGGCGTGGCCTCCACTTCTGGGGGGCTCAGCTGAGGGCAGGTGAGAACCCGCCGCTCGGGACCCGAGACCTCCAAGCTCCTGGGCCAGACCCTGTATTCCAGGCTGGACTCCAAGGCGGTCTCCCCTGCCCACCTCATCTTCTGGTTCAGGTCAGCCTTTCCAGTGACCTGAATCCTCCAGCGCCAAGCTTCTTCCTCAGGTGTCCTTGCTAAACCAGCCCCGCAGGATTCTTGCCAAAGGCAGGATTTAGATGCCAAGGGCTGTCTAAGCCATCAGAGGACCCTGACTAGTTTGGTCAAGGGGGGCGTCTTCGTCAGGAGGCAAGAGGGGGTGGGCTCTGGCCCGAGGGGCAGTGGTTGCCTGGACAGAAAGGTCGGTGGGTCAGTGCACAGCCGGGCGCAGAGGCCCAGCGCACGCTGGGGGAGGGCGGCTGCTGGGGCGTGTTAGTTACCACTGGCCCTGGGGGCAGAGCTGCTGCCGCCACACCGCCAAAGGTCTGCTGAGTTCAGCCATCCTTGCAGGGGCCTGAGGGGCCAGCCGGCCTCACACCCGGACCCCACCCGCTGGCTGGCCGCCCTTGAGCCACCCCCACCTTTCCCAGTGACACGGACGGATCCAGAGCTACAGGGAGTGAGCTGCCCGTCCGGCCCGCAAACGCTGAAGCGGGCAGGCTAGTGGCGATCCATCACTGAGGACTTGGCGCCCTGAGTCATGCTCCCGAGTTAAAAGCATCCCGAGTTCTCCAGGATGCTTTTCACACATAAATTGCATGTTTTCTAAAGGAATCATGTGCTGAGCCAACAATGAATTGTCAACAACTTTCAACAGGCCAGTGATATAATTCATGGGCATTGAAATACCCTGAAGTGAGTAGCCCGTTAAGAAAGAACCGAAATTGCTATTTTGTTGTCCTCTTAGTTCGTTATAATTTTCAATTTCATAACATTCCAATTACCGGTAGTTAGGGAACGTGTGTCGGGTTTCTGGCACCCTCGTGGCAGCCCTCCTTCCCTTGGGGTCTAATCAGGTCCCTCCTAGTAGCTTCCCCCCGCGGACCCCGCACTCCCCCATACTCCGCTCTTTGGCTGCAAATCCCAGCTCTGTACCAAAGTCTCTCCCTATGGCAGTAGCTCGTATAAAGTCTGTCTTGCCGTTTTCAACAAGTGTCTGGTGAATAATTTATCTTTAACATTATTCAAGGCCTCCTTTCCAGCCACTGTCCTTCCCTGTTTCTGTATCATCCACATTTCCTCCCATCCTGGGCCCTTCACACAGCATCCACACAGATGGAAACAGCCCATCCTAGAAAGCCCTCCTCAGCCTCACCCATTTCTAGCCCATTCTACCCTGTGTCTCTGCCACGGAAGCCCACTGGCCACGCTGCTGTCCTGCAAACACACCAAACACTGCTGCCCTGGGGCCTTTGCTTGTTCCTGGGCCCGGAGTGTCCTCCCCAGCCACCTGCAGGGGTCGCCCTTTCATGCCCGTAAGTTCTTTGCTCAGCGTCACCTTCTCAGGGTTCTGTGACCCCTGGGTGAGGCCCATCTCTGTCCCCGCACGCTCTTTTCCCCGAGCGCCGGCAGCCAACTGGCCTGTTGTCTCTTTGCTCCTGGGTCCCTCTCTCCTGCCGGCTCACTGTCAGGGCCCAGGGCCGGGCACTCAGGAGCCACTGACTACGTGTTTTAGGACTGGACTGGATTCTCCCACTTGGGAATTTCATGGGGACGTGGGAGAATATGTCCGGTGGCAGCAGGGTTAGATATGGGACGATCTAGGGAGAAGCTGGGGTGGGGAGAGGCCCTGAGTCACCCCTCATGGACCACGGTGGAGGGAAGAAGAACGCGTCCTTGGGATCAGAGTGTCCTGTGGGCTGGCAGCCTTGTCAGGTCCTGAAGACACTCACAGTAGCTCATGTTCAGCCGGGAAACCCCAGTAACTGCGGGGCCCTGACAGGTCTCCATCCCTGGCAGCCTCTGAGCTGACCCGACTGCATGTTCTCCACCTCGGCAGACCTTCTAGGAAATCAGCTCCCGCGCGGCCTGGACGCTGTCCCTGAAGTCCCCTCCTGGCTCATACCCTCCTGCAGCCCAGTGCTGCAGCTGGAGGCCAGAGCGTGCTCCCCATTCCCCCATCTCCCCTGTTGGAGGGCTGGGACCCCGCCTCACGCATGTCCTCTTTTCCAGCCTCATCCTTCTCCGTCCCGTCACCCAACTCAGGTCCCTGAGTGCCAGCCACCCTGGCCCCGCCTGTGGTCTTCATTCCAGACCCTCCACCCCCTATGTCCTGCCTGGACCAGGGGAGACCCCTTTGTGTGAGCATTACCAAAGGCTATTTGCCCTGGGCCCGCCAGGGTCACCCCTACCCCCGGAGCACCCAGATTCAGCATTTCCTTAATGATGCCATATACTTAGGGAGATGATCCGATTGTCAGTCCCTTACTGCCGAACGGGGACGGGAGAGAGCGCTAGTTTTCCCCCTTGTTTATTTTATCATTGGCTATTAAGCTCAATTCTTTGCTAAAGAATTCATCAGGCATCTGGTCAATTATTTTGGGACCTGTCTTCAGGGAGGACGGTTTCTTGCTCAGTAGGGCTCTGTCTCCACACTGGCTGCTTCAGAAGTCATCTGGGCATCGGCATGGCCTCAGCCCGTCTCCGGGACAGAGCTGACGCAGGGACCACGGCCCTCTGAGGATGGGGGCCGGGGGTGGGCACGAGCCTCTCAGGGCTTGTGGATTTATTCACGTGAAGAGCCTTATGAACGTTTAAAAGTGAAATCCTATTTAATTGTACATGTCAAGGATCATCCTTTTTCGGGGTTAAATCTCATGAAACTTGGGCTGACTTGTACACGTAGGGCTGGTGCAGGATTAGAAACTGGCTCAGGCTTTGGAGCCACACGTTTCATCTCTGCACTGACCAGCTGTGTGGCTTCAGGCCGGTTACTTCTCTCTGGACCCAACTTCCTCGTCTGTGAAGCGGTGTAACTCTTGCGCTTGTTGGATTGTGTGGGGAGGGGCAAAGGGGTCAGGTGTGTCAAATGGTAGCTTCTTAGAGACGGTGATGGTGGCCCCCTTTGTCAGATATTTGGTCCTGTGGTTTGCCACCAGGACTCCAGCTGAAGGGAATACAGATTGGGTGACTCTGTGTGTGTACATGGGGTGTGGGGTGTGTGTGTATATGACTATCAAAAATGATTTCAAACGTAGCAAGGTAGATAGCTAGTGGGAAGCAGCCGCATGGCACAGGGATATTAGCTCGGTGCTTTGTGACAGCCTGGAGGGGTGGGATAGGGAGGGTGGGAGGGAGGGAGACGCAAGAGGGAAGAGATATGGGAACATATGTATATGTATAACTGATTCACTTTGTTATAAAGCAGAAACTAACACACCATTGTAAAGCAATTATACCCCAATAAAGATGTTAAAAAAAAAAAAAATGATTTCAGGGGCTTCCCTGGTGGCGCAGTGGTTGAGAGTCCGCCTGCCGATGCAGGGGACGCGGGTTCGTGCCCTGGTCTGGTCCGGAGCCTGTGCTCCGCAACGGGAGAGGCCACAACAGTGAGAAGCCCGCGTACAGCAAAAAAAAAAAAAAAAAAAAAAAAGATTTCAGGAGGTGATGAAAATGTACTAAAACTGACTTACGGTGATGGTTGCACAACTTGGTAAAATAAATCATTGAGTTGTACCCTTGAAAAGGGTAAATGATATGACATGCAAAATACGTCTCAGTAAAGCGACTTTTAAAAAGTGGAGCGGGGAAAGGAATTCCAGATTTCCAGCTCACGATGGTGGTCTGAGCTCCCAGGCTTCGCTCTTTTTCCGCCCCAAACCTCATGTAAATGACTTTAAAAGGTAAAAATAAACAGCAACACTGGGGAACAGGAGAAGACGAATTAGTGGATCCGAAATCCTGAGAAAATCCTGCAATCCACAGCATGGATGAGACGGACTGACGCAGAAATAGGGCTGCCAAGGGAAGTTTGAGCAGGCAGCCCAGGCACCGGAGGAATGGCTACTGATTTCCCAATGTCAGTCTCCAAACCCCCAAACCCCCAGAACGTGGTGGACAAAAGTGAAAGCGAAAGTGTCCATGGAAAGTGAGAGGGAAGGAAGGCAGAGGGCTGGGGAGCTGGCTGGTCCCTCGGCCACAGACGGGCAGTGTGGAGGCCAGGCTAGATGGGCAGGATGGGCAAGTGGGAACGATTACTCCATGAGGGCACCACGGCTCCCCGCACCACGAGCCATGGGTCAAGCCCATGGCCAGGCTTGGTAAAGTCACTGACACACGGCCGCACTGCTGTTTACATGCCATCCAGGGCCGCTTTCCTGCTACGACGGCCTAGCTGAGCAGCTGTGAGGCTGTAGGGCCTGCAACGTTGAAAATCTTTACAGAGAAAGTTGTCAACCCCGGATTAGAAAGAAAAGCATGGTGGCAGCTCCCAGGGCCACTTCAGGCCACTTCATCAGACACGGATAAAAGATATACTTATCTATAGAAAGAGTGGTTCCGCAGGGCAGTTAAATCCTTGAAATCACATCTCCTACATGACCCGGTGGTCAGCTAATCCTCGATGAAACAGGATTAATACAGGAAACAGAAGAGAATTGTAAATTCTAATTAGCATCTGCCGAGAGACTCAAAAGGATATCGTGTCCGTGAACCGTGAAATAGGAACCGGGCACAGTTTTTTAATTGGGGGATTAAAGAACAAGAAAGAGATCTTTGAAATTAAAAAACATGATTACTAAAACGCTGAAACTCCAAAGAAGCTGTGGATAACATGGCTGAAACACAAACTGATGAATTAGAGGTGAAGCCATCTAAGTCTCTTGGGGCAGAAAGAGAAGTGAAAGATGGAAATTGTAGGAGTTAGGTTGAGAGACAGGGAATATAGATCCAGGAGAAGAAATATCACGCCAGTGGGGTCCCAGGGGAGAGAAGGGGGGAAAAGTAATTAAAGAAATAAGAGAAGAAAATTTCCTCTGAGATGGGAGAAGGCTTGAGCCTTCACATCTTGGCTGTATGAAGAAGGAATCATGGGAGAATGGCACACTCTACATATATCCATACATCCTGGTGAAATTTATGACGACAAGGATTAGAAAGACCTTGAAGATTCCAGAGTAAAAGAAAAATAGATTGCTTAAAAAATGAATAAAGGTCCACTCCTGCTGGCCATTCTCATCTGCACTGGCTCTAAAGTTGTGAAGAAACGGGACTTGGAAACTCGAATTCCTTATCCAGATAACATATAGTTCCATTGTGAGGAGAAAATACATGTGTTTATCTATTTTTGGGGATTTGAAGAGTATATCACAGCTGTTCCCTCTGGGAAAAATATAATTGTGGCGTAGCATCCAGTAGAATGAAAGAAAAAGACAAGGGTGGCATTGGGCCACAAGAAACAAGGGTGAGCAAACAGAGAAAACGTAAGTTATGTCCAAATAATTACTGAGAAAATGAGATTTAATGCCATTGTTAGAAAATAATTCCCCAAATGGATGGGACATAACGTTCCAAAGTAACTGGCATAATGTGAAAGAAAATTAATAACATTCTGGAACTAAAATTCTGAATGACTGCAATAAAATCGTGCCAAATGTCTTGTCACATTCAAGTGGTAATTGATGGGTACTGATTAACTCTTAGAGTTGATAGAAATGTGTGTGTTGATATTTTATTGATTAGGACTCTTTGGGTTGCATGGAACAGAAACCCAACTCAACCCAGCTTAAAAACCATGAATATATTCTGAGGACTCTGGGATGTCTCACAGGACCCAAGGAGAAGATGCAGTTTGGAGCTCAGAACAGAAGGAGCTGGAAATCCAAATGTGTGTCTCCACCCTTCACATCTTCTCACCTCTGCACCAGCATCCTTCCCTCTGCACCAGCATCCTTCCTTCTGAGCAGCTGGGCGCCTCAGCTGCTCAGACCCACGAGGGCAGAACACAACACTGACGACCCGCACTTTGCATCTTCCTCCATAGGCACTCCACGAAATGTCAAGTTCATCTTCTCAGTTCCAGTTCCCAGACCTCTCGAGAAGACTCTCATTGGAAGAGCTCAGGTCAAGCGCCCACTCCAAAATCAACCAGCTGGGGCCCCAGGGCAAGATCAGGTGTTTCCAGGGCTGATCCAGACGCACAAAGAGGTCAAGGAGGGGATTCGCATCCTAGAAGAGGGGTGGTGCTAGGGCACGCAAGCCCACGAGCGACCACCACCGTCCACCCCTGGGCTGCCGGGCACAAGCCTCTTCACCCTCACACCGCCCCCCTTCACTCCCGTGAAAGCTCCACCCACTAGGACGCTGGTTGGAAATCAGGTCCAGGAATTTGGGGCATTTAGGTTCCCGGGCAGCAGCGGCAGGAAGGGGCAGGTGCTGGGAGGGGCCTCGAGTGCCACCTGGCATCCAGCTCCTCGGAGCAGAGCCAGAGCAGCATCAGCAGCCCCAGCTGGGGACCAGGGTGCAGCAGTGAGCAGAACAGCCCTTCCCACGCCTGCAGGTCCACAGGAGAGAGACTCCCAGCTCGGACTTGTCAACAATCACGTGGTTTTAAATTAATGCCCCAGACCCTCGGGCACCCAAGTCGATGTGGACACACGCATATTTGAAAACCTTGACCTTTACACCAGCAATGCACAGTGTGTCTCCCACGTGGAGGGATGTCTCCTCACTGCTCTTTTGGGAACTCCTGGAGAAGTCCCTGGAGGGGAGGGAATAGAGTCAGGCTCTGTTTGGAGGCTGTGGTGATTCTTTTTTGTTTTGTTTTGTTTTTTTACATCTTTATTGGAGTATAATTGCTTTACAATGGTGTGTTAGTTTCTGCTTTATAACAAAGTGAATCAGTTATACATATACATATGTTCCCATATCTCTTCCCTCTTGCGTCTCCCTCCCTCCCACCCTCCTTATCCCACCCCTCTAGGTGGTCACAAAGCACCGAGCTGATCTCCCTGTGCTATGCGGCTGCTTCCCACTAGCTATCTACCTTACGTTTGGTAGTGTGTATATGTCCATGCCTCTCTCTCGCTTTGTCACAGCTTACCCTTCCCCCTCCCCATATCCTCAAGTCCATTCTCTGATAGGTCTGTGTCTTTATTCCTGTCTTACCCCTAGGTTCTTATCTGACCCCTTTGCACCTGCTGTTCCCTCCGCCTGGGACGCCCCTTCCCAGGGTCCCCCCTGTGGCTCCTAGACTTTGGTTACCTGCTGTTGCATGAACAAACCTTAAACTTGGTGACTTAAAGACCATTTTATTGTCTCAGTTCTCCTGTTAGTGGGCTCCGAGGGCAGTCACCCCGGGGGGAGGGGGCTGGAGACCACCACCGGAACTGGCAGGTGTGGAAAGGGAGGGGGTGGCCCAGGAGGCATGGCCACTATCCCCAAATGGGACATCCGCCCCAGGCTCCCAGGCAGCCCAGCCTCCCCGCCCCAGAACCTTTCCCCCCAGTTCTGGTGTCTACCTCTTGTCCTCTGTCCCCCTGCTTTGTGACTCCCTGCCACCTTCCCCTCTGCCCTCATGCTCCAGAGAGTTCCAGAACACACAGGGGGCCCACTGTAACCCTCTCCCTGCATGAACTGAACACGTGAGGACCATGTCAGGATGAGACTGTGCAGGATGAATCCGGCGGAGAGGGTCCCTGCCACCCCCAGACCCCGCCCCCAGAGCCCAGCAGCGGCCCTCCTGGGTACCCCCGGCCCCTCCACAGACACCTCCTCTCCAGGAGGAAAAATCTGTCGCCTTGAACATCTCACCCTGAGGATGCCAGGCAGCCAGGCCGTCGGCAGAGGGAGGGCTAGATCAGGAACAGTGTCTGATTCATTTACTGGGGCCTCCAGGGGAAAATATCTGGAGATGGAGCGAGCAGGCATCTGAAAAGCACAGCGATAAATACATCAGATCACACAGAGCAAATCGAAGTGGCGGCTTTGCTGATAAATACTTAAGCTCTGAAACTTTCAAGAGGAAGTGGCTGGGCCCGAAACAGACTGGAGCGAAGGCTGAAGCAGAGACGGGGCTGCGGGCTGCGAGGGCTCTGGATCCACCCACTCTGTTCGTTTCCCTCGACGGGTGGGATCATCCCCCTCCAGGGAGACCTCGTGGCCTTTAGTTTCTAAGACGATCTGACAGTTATGAGCTGCCGCCTTATTATCAGGCTGCTGTCTGCTTTTCCTGTGCCGTGGGGACACCCACCTGGGGATGAGTCTATCTGGAGGGTGAAGACGGGGCCCAGAAGCGCAGACCCCCCAGCCGGGAGAGCCTGGTGCCCCCTACCCGTTGGCCACCAGCCCCCTTGTTTCCTCTGGTTTCCGGAGCTTCCCAGTGGAGAAGACTCAGTGCTGATTCTCATTCCCATCTCAGGGGGGGTAACACTGAGGCCCAGCCAGGCTGGGCAAGGTGACCACGGCCTGACAGACCTGGGACGGTTTCCCTTCCGAGGCAGCCTGTGCCCTGGGAGGGCAGCACCCCCCGTGGGCCCGTCTCAGATGCCTTCTGCAGAGGCGACCCACCAGCCCCCTGGGCAGTGGAGGGCAGACCTGTGTCCCGAGGAAGGGCAGGAGTGGGAGGGACCGGGCATAGAATTAAGACGTCAATAATGAAAGATGGGGGGACTTCCCTGGTGGTCCAGTGGTTAGGACTCCGCGCTTGCACTGCAGGGGGCACAGGTTCAATACCTGGTCGGGGAACTAAGATCCTGCAAGCTGCGCGTCACGGCCAATAAATAAATAAGTAAAAATAATGAAAAATGGGATTGATCACGAGTTGGTTTCAAGTAAGGAATAGGACAGACCTATGTTCCGATGCCATGTGTGACGGGGTTGGGGGCGGTTTCTCAACCTCTCTGTGCCTCCATTGCTTCAGCCGGAAAAGACGATAATGAAAGTGTCTGCTCCCTTGGGGGGCTGTTGGGAAGATTAAACCAGGAAATGGAGTTTAGCCCAGTGCCTGGCACATCGTAAATGCTTAACAAGAATTCTCAGCTCTTGTTATTTATATTTGTCATCCCCTGCTTGCAGCAAATTATCCCCAAATTTAGCACCTTAAGACATAACACACCATTCACACCAGCTAAGACACGGAAGCAACCTAACTGTCCATCGACAGAGGAGCGGATAAAGAAGATGTGGCACATATACGCAATGGAATACTACTCAGCCATGAAAAAGAACGAAATAATGCCATTTGCAGCAACACGGATGGACCTAGAGATTGAGCGAAGTAAGTCAGACACAGCAAGACAAATATCGTGATATTGTTTATGTGTGGAATCTAAAAATAAGGGTACAAATGAACTTATTTACAAAACAGAAGTCGAGTCACAGATGTAGAAAACTAACTTATGGTCACCAGGGGATAAAGTGTGAGGAGAGGGATAAATTGGGAGATTGGGACTGACATATACACACTACTATATGTAAAATAGATAACTAATAAGGGACCTACTGTATAGCACGGGGAGCTCTACTCAGTACTCTGTAATGGGAAAAGAAGCTAAAAAAAAAAAAAAAAAAAGAGTGGATTTAGAAAGACGTAACAGGTGTTTATCATTTCACCGTGTCTGTGGGTCAGGAGCAGCTTGGCCGGGCGGTTCTGGCTTTGGGTATCCCGGGTGGGAAGCTGCTGTCGAGATGCGGGTCGGGGATGCTGCCCCCTGAAGGCCCCCACGGGGCTGGGGATCCGCTTCCAAGAGGGCTGTTGGCGGGAGGCCTGAGTGCCTCACCACGTGGGCCCCTCCAGGGGGAGCTGACTTCCCCAGAGGGAGTGACCCAGAGCGAGGATGGGGGAAGCAAACCTCTGAGGTCACCGCCGTCTCTCTGCCGTATCCCACTCGTCAAAAGGAAGTCTCCAAGTCCAGCCACACTCGAGGGAGGAGATTAGTCTCCATCTTTCAAACGGGAGAAATCTAAGAACTTGGTGGACATATTTTAAAGCCACCGTGTTATCGCCAGAAGAATAAGACCAGATCTCAAGGGAAGGGGGGCAAGGAAATTGTCTAGAAAGGCCCGTGAAAAGAACTAGAAAGTAACTAAAAGCAAGTTGCAACATTCTTGACTTTCTGGCCAAGAGCAAGGCTCCCACTGCCCTGCTGATCTGGGTCTCCCCGTGGAGGTGAGGGGGTGGGCACCCCACCAGGTCACCCTGGACCCTCGGGCCAGGCAGCCCCGCCCAGGGACTGAGCGTCTGGGGAGGAACCGGCGGCCAGGCCTCCTCGTGGCCTGTCCCTCCCTGTCACTGTGCCCCTGAACCCGGACACCACAGGGATGTCTGCCCTGGCTGAGAAGGGGTCCCACACGGGCACCCAGGCTCCAGAGACACCTCCACCACTGCCCTGAGGGCCCCATCCTGGGCGGTGGGGGCCAGGGCCACTGTGCCTTTCAGGAAGATCCCTCGGGCTCTGGAGGGGCAGCCCCAGGAGGGAGGGTGGGAGGCTGCTCTGGGGGAAGAAGGGGGGGGCGGGGAGGGGAGACCAAGGCAGGGAAGGCCTAACAGGGGTGGGGAGGCTGCAGGAGAAAGGGGAGGGTCGGGTCCTGCCCAAGGGTCCCGCCCACCGCCCACCCTTCCCCGGGCCTGGACACACTCACCGCCTGGGTCCCTCCATCTGCCTCCCCTAACTGGGGGGGAGCTTGGGTGTCCCCACTAAACCAAGAGCAGGAACTGCCTCTCATTCCTCCCCTGCTCCCCAGGCCAGGCAGGGTCTCTGTTCCAGGTGCCACCCCCGCCCCAGGGGATGCACAGGACTGCCCCGGAGGGAAGCAGGGAACATCTACAGGGTTCAGTCATGTTGGGTAAGCTTTCCTGGGGTGAAATGACTCCGGATGGCCCATGTCACACATCACAGGCACAGGTCTGGAGGGGAGGAGAGGCCCCAGAAGCGGTGACGGGGGCTGCACTTTGAAGTGCTACAGTGCAGGTGGGTTACAGATGGAATATGCTGTCTGATATTTAAATTATGTTAAGTCAATGAAATGGACAAGAGGTTTAAAAAGACTCCTGAAAAACGGAGAACCACAGGTTGAAAAGAAAGCAATTGTAGCAAAACAAGGAGGAAGAGG
>NW_021703783.1:98025831-98037119 GCF_005190385.1 Monodon monoceros
GAAGGGGAGGGGAAGGGGAGGGGAAAAGGAGGGGGAGGGAGGGGGAGGGAGGGGGAGGAAGGGGGAGGAGAGGATGAGGAGGGGAGAGGGAGAGGGAGGGGGAGGGGGAAGAGGAGGCAGCCTGTCCCATCAACCCTGGGTGGCAGCTCCTCTGTGGCCCCAGGAAGACCTAATCAGAGGTGACAAGGAGTCAGAAGAGGTGAGGGGGAGGATTTTGAACCCTGGATTTGCTTCCCCTTGGCCTGTGGGTATGTTGTGTCCTAATGAAGGTGGGATGCCACCAGATTGACACATTTAAACCAGAAAACAAAGGAAACAATTTCTACAATTTCTCCACAATGTTTAAAGTCATGCAGTACACATTCTCCCACATGGTAAAAGTTTACAAAACGTCATGATCAATGTCCTGAAGCCCCTTTTGAGGTTTCCTTGGCAAAAGACACTAGCTGTGTACCTGGGGAAAAGCCCCGTGCCTCCTGTGCAGGTGTGCGGGGTGGCCGTGCAGGGTGGCCGGGAAGGAGCTTGGGGCCCAGCACAGTCGGAAAGTTAGTTTCCATAGTGACAAGAAGCCAGCTTTGGGCTGCTCACCAAAGGACAGATGGGCAGAAAGGATATATTCTCAAAGTAAAGGTTTGTTTGTTTGTTTAAAAAAAACAATGTTTTGTCAAGAAAAAGCTCAGGGAGAGGGGACCTCCCTCCCCCTCCCTCTCCCCCTCCTCCCCGCCTCCCCCTCTTCCTCCTTGTTTTGCTACAATTTCTTTCCAACCTGTGGTTTTCCTTCCTGACGGGAAGGCTATTGGGCAGGATTTCAAGAAGGACTCGGGGACTGGGTGACGGGCCATGTCACCCCTACAAGGCATCCTCTGCTCCGTCCATCCATCGCCTCCAAGTTGAAGGCAGAACTCAGAAAACAGGCAAAACGAAACAAAATCAGTGGAACCTTCCAGTACTTCGTACTTAGATCAGTAGTGAGCCTAAAATATTCCACACACACAGAGGCCTCCCAGCTGGTGGTCAGATCAACCCGTAGAGATGCGGCCCCTCGGCTTCTCTGAGAGGAACTGGGCTTCCAACTTCCCGCCCCGCCACCTGCCACCCAGTAGGTATGTAAAGGGATCATGAATCACTCAGGTAAGGGTGACAATTTCGACAATGACAGAGAGACAGATACCAGTCTTCTGAGCTAAGGACATAGTTTGAAAATGGTTTTGGCCTTTGGGAAATGTTTGCATTGTTGTGTGTTTATCTGTTTATAAAATTCATACCTGCCCACTTAAAACAATCTGGAAAATACTGTCTAATCAGTGGAAAAATCTTTTTGTGAAAACTTTCAGTGCGATCTCCTGAGAGTATTTCAGGATCTACTTTAGAACAATGTTGCTGAGTGTTGTTTAATCAGGACTTCAGCTGGGATTGGGCCACATATTTGAAATATTTGGGGAGAACCGACGTATTTACAATGTTCAGATTTTCCAGCAGCATGGCATGCCCTTCCATATACTGATGGAATTATTTTCTCAGTAGAACTTACAGTTTTCTTTTCACACCACTGCTGAATATTTTTTATTGCAGCTGTTTCTAGGTGTTACTTTTTTTTTTTTTAATCTGTTGCTATTTTGAGTGGAATCTTTCTTTCCCACTATGGACACTAACTGGTCATTGCTACTCTGTAGGAAAATAAGAGATTTTAAAATATTTATTTCGGGACTTCCCTGGCAGTCCAGTGGTTAGGACTCTGTGCTTCCACTATGTGGGGGGCTCAGGTTTGATCCCTGGTCGGGGAACTAAGACGCTGCATGCTACACAGTGCAGCCAAAAAATAGAAATAAAAAAAATTCATTTAGAATCTGGCCAGTTTGCTAAACTGTCATTAATTATCGGTTGTTTATGCTTCTCTTTGAAAATCACTTCTCTTGGGTTTTCTGGGTATCCTTGGTAAAACTTGAAAGGGTTACTGCTTCCTTTCTAGTCATTATACCTATTAGGTCTGTGTTATGCTTTGAAGCATCCGCTAAAACTTCAGAAAACGGAAAAATAATAGTGCGAACGTAGCTTCCTTGGTTTGCATCTGTCATTAATGGGAATGCCTCTGGCACATCCCCGTGAGGCATCGTGTGGAACGCTGGTCCCTCTGGAGAGGCCCTGGTTTTCCAAGAGACTTCATAGGCTTTGAACAACTGCCTTCCGGGACCTCTGTGGGCCCGGGGTGGGGAAGGCAGAAGTGCCTCCTTATTGGACCATCCATGTGACTGGCGTGTGTTCTGATAGGCTCCTATTCTGAAAGCATCCTGACTTGAGCTGAGCCCCCCCCCCGCGGTTGGGCCGTTTGTCGGCATCAATAGTTGTTTTGTTCAGTTGGCTGAGGTTTCTTCCCTTGCACTGGGGGTGGGTGGGTGGATCCCAGGTGGGTCCCACCCCGGCTTGCCTCGCCTTCTCAGGAGCTCTTGTTGATTATTCTTTTTATATATATATATATATATATATATATATAAATTTATTTGTTTTATTTTTGGCTGCGTTGGGTCTTCGTTGCTGCGCGCAGGCTTTCTCTAGTTGTGGCAAGCGGGGGCTACTCTTCGTTGCGGGCTTCTCACTGCAGTGGCTTCTCCTGTTGTGGAGCATGGGCTCTAGGTGCACGGGCTTCAGTAGTTGTGGCTCGTGGGCTCAGTAGTTGTAGCTTGCGGGCTCTAGAGCACAGGCTCAGTAGTTGCGGTGCGTGGGCTTAGTTGCTCCGTGGCATGTGGGATCTTCCGGGACCAGGGCTCGAACCCATGTCCCCTGCGTTGGCAGGTGGATTCTTAACCACTGCACCACCAGAAAAGTCCCAAACCTTAAATATCTTGTACTATATAGTCTATGTTATCATATTTTTTTCTGTGTCCCTATTACTTTTGATAATTTTGTATGCGTATGTTTTGTCTGAGTGGTTACATTTCTTTTTTTTTTTTTTTTTTTTGCGGTATGTGGGCCTCTCACTGTTGTGGCCTCTCCCGTTGCAGAGCACAGGCTCCGGACGCGCAGGCCCAGCGTCCATGTCTCACGGGCCCAGCCGCTCCGTGGCATGTGGGATCCTCCCGGACCAGGGCACGAACCCGTGTCCCCTGCATCGGCAGGCGGACTCTCAATCACTGCACCACCAGGGAAGCCCTACATTTCTTTTTTGTTGAGGTAAAATTGACATAACATAAAGTGAACCATTAACCGTTTTTAAGTGTATAATTCAGTGATAGTTATGATTTTTAACTGTGCATTTATAGACTATTCGTAATCATTCTCCATTTGCTTTACATCAGCAGTTCCTTTACACTCTTAAAAGCCATCAAGGACCCCAAAGAGCTTTTGTTTATGTGGGTAATATCTATTGATACCGTATTAAAAACAAAAAACTGGAAAATTTGAATTATTTCACTTAAAAATCACAATGACAAACACATTGCATATTAACATAAATAACATTATTTTAATGAAGTATAACTGTATTTCTAAAACAAAGAAAAATTTAGTAGGAAGAATAGCATTATTTTACATTTTTGCAAATCTCTTTTGTGTTTGACTTAGGAAGACAGATGGATTCTCACATCTGCTTCTGCATTCAGTCTGTGATAATAGATTGTTTGCTTTGCATTTTGAAGAAAACCTGGCTTAACACAGATATGTAATTGGAAAAGGGAGGGATGTTTTGACAGTCTTTTCAGATAATTGTGGGTATTCTTCTTTGGCAAGTGGTGGTTCTTTAAAGGTTGGTTGTATTGTGGAATCTGAGACCATATCAGAGACCTTTTTTTACTCTGTTACGTTAAACCCTACGTGTCTATTTTGCATTTTGACTGGATCATTTAGCCCTTTATGATTTTGTAACACCATGCACTGTGTCATTTGGAAAATGACCTGAGTTATGCAAATATTCCAAATGTTGACACATTACATTATACATTATCAAAAAATCACATTTGTTAAACCTAACCAAGGAGGTGAAAGACTTGCACACCGAAAACTACAAAACACTGCTTAAAGAAGACACATTTATAAACGGAAAGAGAGCCATGTTCATGGATTAGAAGACTGTATTGTTCAGATGTCAATACTACCTAAAGCAATCTACAAATTCAACACAATCCCTATCAAAATCCCAATGACTTATTTTTTGTAGAAGTAGAAAAAAATCTTACAATTCATATGGAATCTAAATCCAAATAGCCAAAAATAATTTTGAATAAAAAGAATGAAGTTGGAGGACTCACACTTCCTGATTTCCAAACATATTACAATGCTACAGTAATCGAAACAGTGTGGTGCTGGCATAATGACAGACAAATAGACCAATGTAAAAGAACAGAGAGCCTGGAAAATAAACCCTTGTGTATATGGTCAAGTGATCTTCAACAAGGGTGGCAAGACCACTCAAGTGGGAAAAGAAAGTCTCTTCAACAAATGATGCCGAGAAAACTGAATGTCCACATGCAAAAGGATGAAGATAGACCCTTATCTTACAACAAGCACAGAAATTAACTCAGAATGGATTAAAGACCTGGACATATGACCTACAACTACAAAATTCCTAGAAGAAGACACAGGGGAAAAGTTGTATGACATGGAACTTGGCAATGATTTCTTGGAGATGATGTCAAAAGCACAGGCAACAAAAGCAAAACTAGACAAATGGAACTATATCGAACAAACACTTTTGTATCAAAGGACAAAATCAACAAAGTAAAAAAGGAGCCTATGGGATGAGAGAAAATAGTTGCAGATCATATGTCTCATAAGGGGTTAATATCTGGACTATATAAACAACTCCTACAACTCAACAAAAACAACAGAAGTCAGATCATCCAGTTTTAAAAATAGGCAGAGGACTTGCATAGACATTTCTACAAAGATGACATACAAATGTCAACAGGCATATGAAAACATGCACAGTATCATTGATCATCAGACAAATGCAAAGCAAAACCACAGTGAGATACCAGCTCACACCCATTAGGATGGCTACTATTAAAAAAACCAAAACAACAGCAGGAAAAAAAGTATTGGTGGGAATGCAGAGAAATTAGAACCCTTGTATACTGTTGGTGGGACTGTAAAATGGTGAACTCACTATGGAAAACAGAATGGAGTTCCTAAAAAATATTAAAAATAAAACTATCATACAATCCAGTAATTCCACTTCTGGGCTTACACCAAAAAAAGTTGTAAGCAGGTTTCAAAGAGATATTTGCACCCATGTTCATAGCAGCACTATTCACAATAGCCAAGAGGTGGAAGCAACCTAAATTTCCATTGATGGATGAATGGGTAAACAAAGTGTGGTCTACACATATGGTGGAGTATTTTCATCTCCGCAAATGAAGGAAGTTCTGTCACATATTACAACATGGATGAATCTTGAAGACATCATGCTAAGTGAAATAAGTCAGTCACAAAAAGACACATACTATATGGTTCCACTACTAGGATATATTGAAAGTAGTCAAATTCATAGAAACAAAATAGAATAGATGTTATCAGGGGCTGGGTGGGGGAAGGGGAGATGTTATTTAATCGGTATAGAAGTTTCAGATTTGCAAAATGGGAAATTTCTGGAGATCTATTTCAGAATAATATGTCTGTGCTTACTGCCACTGTAGTGTACACTTAAAATTTATTAAGATGGTAAACTTTCTGTTATGAGTTTTTCTTACCTCAATAAAAATAACCAAATTTGTTAATATCACCATTGATCTCATCAGAAAAATCTTTAAAAGTATTAAGAAGCTATGACTTCATGATGTTGGTCACAAGTTTTCCAACATCGTAATTTTCACACACAAAAAATTTTATCATTGGCAACAACTACTGTCAGTTGTTTTCCCTGAATGACAGGCTTCCTTCATTTTTGAACAAAGGAAGTATCTGCCAACCACCCATATCTGGATAACCGTATTTTGTCAGTATTCTCTTAAGTAAAAATTGCATTCCATGAAAGAGGAGCTAGTTCAGCTCATCACTCACATGTTTGTGCGAGAGCTTTTCCTGAAGGTGACAGCGGTGCTCAGTACATAGCTGAACTGCTTTTTGAATACTTCCCGTTTTGTCAAGACCATCTCCAATCATTTGGGCTGCTGTAACAAAATGCCCTAGATGGGTGGCTTATAAACAACAGAAATTTATTTCTCACAATCTGGAGACTGAAGGTTTGAGATCAGGGCACTAACTGGGTTGTGTTCTTTGGTGAACGCTCTCCGCCTGGTTCATAGACGGCATCTTCTCCCTGTGTCCTCGTGGGTGGGAGGGGAGAGGGAGCTCTGGGGGGTTCTCTTTTATAAGGACACTAATCTCATTCATAAGGGCTCCACCCTCATGACCGAAACGCGTCCCAAAGATCCCCACCTCCTAATACTATCACTTTGGGGGATTAGGATTTCAACATACGCATATCGGGGAAAAACAAACATTCAGACCATAGCACATAGAAGGTTAGGAATATGTGCATTCAAGCATTGGAACCTAATAAAATTAATTTTTTTTTGCTGCTCTTCAGGGACATTTTTTCCCCTGCAAACACATGGCAGTAAATAATACAATATCTGCTGGTACAGTTGGTGTCAGCGCCTCAACTGTGCTGAGGACCGTGCCAGCCTTGCCTGCCACTGATTTTGCACCATCAGTGCAAATGTCAACGCAATTGTTCCAGGATAAATGATGAGCTTCACAAAGTTCTTCTGCAGTGTGAAGATTTCCTCCCACTCGTGTTTGGTGCTGAGAAGACCCAGAAGAGAAGATCTTAGGTGTAAGGTGGTGCTGATATGGGACCAATGCACGCGGATAGCGTATCTGTGTCCGTGGATATTTCTGTATGCAGGGCAGAGTTCACCTCTGCTGACGAACTGTTAACTCAGTCTCCATGTTTGCAGTTAAATATTTACACGACGACTTAACCGTGGTGCTGGGCAGTGGAGGGCTGACTTTCCGCCCAGTGCTATCAACTCTGCATGGCGCTATTAGTCTCCCCGTGATGCCCATGTCTCCAGCTAGTGAAATGGTAGCTCCATAAGATGCCTCAGTGGCTTCTTAATTTTACTTTGAGAAATTGTGATGCACAGTTTGGGCTTTTAAAGCTCTCATCACACTTATGTTTAAAACATTCCATCCCTTTTTTCTTTACACTCTGAATGCCTGGCCTCAAGCCGATGCTGCAGCTTTGCCGATACCATAATACTATGTGAAAGTGTTCTGTTGCATAAGACACGGTAAACATTTATAAAGAAGAGGAAATAGCTTTCACCAAGTTTTTGTTTCTTACTTATACTTTCACCCAGTTTCCTCTCATTCATCATTTTCAGCATTTTTCAACATGGATGGTAAAAACGGGGTCTGAGAAAGTGAATCCCCTCCTCTTCCTTAAGCCAAAAATTCATCATTAAATATAAGAAAAACTTATTATAAATAAATTTTAATTTTAAAATAGAATATTATTAAATTCTAAAGAAGGCAATTTTGAAAAAAAATTTTTAAATTCGGAAAATTTTCCCAAAAATTAAAATATTTTTGTAAAACAAAACAAGAAAGAGAAACAGATTTGAGTTAAGGGAAAAGGAAAATTCTTTTAAGAACTGGTTAGCATTGTCCAACAATAAGGCAGTTGTCCTTAGGAGGAGTGAGTTGCCCATCATTGGAGGTAATCAAGGACAACAGGAGGCTGGGATACTGTGGAGGAGGCTCATGATCCAGTGGGAACTTGGGCCCAATGGCTTTGAAGGTTCCAGAGCCCTGGTGGTCTGCCTTCTATGCCCGCCATCCACTGCTCCTCCTAAGGTCTCCGGGGGCCCCCCCCATCTCCAAATCTGTGTCTTCCCCAGAGCCCTCTCACTACTCAGGCTTTCTGCACTGCCAGAAGACTTGGAACAAGCTCCACTTTGAGCCCCTCCCTCTGGTTTGGGAGACACCAACAGCTCTGGGTTCCTCCTCTCACTCCGCAACCGTGGAGCTCGGTGGCCTCCGTCCTCCACCCGAGCCGTGGGCCTTCCCCCAGCTCGGTCCTCGGGCCGCCTCCTCCTTCCTTCTGCACGCCTGCGGAGATCTCAGCTTCCCGCTGACTGGCGCTTTCTGGGTGGCTGCAGGGGCTCTGGACACCTCCCACCAGAGGGGGCGGGGCCATCATAACCTGAAGCACCAACGCCCAGCCACGGTGCCCTAATTTAGCAACCTTCTTGGCCGCTTGCAAGGGGATGCTCCCTCCTCTTTGCAGCGCCAAGGAATTGAGGCTCCAGGGCACTCGGGAATTTGCTCCCGATTCCCCCGGCAGAAAGGGTAAAGCTGGGGCTTTGGCTCGGTGGCCTCCCTCGGAGGCCTGTGCTTGGAATCTCCGCGCATCTGCTTAGAAGGATGTGTAGGATCCGCAGAGGCCGGGGAGGAGGGGGAGAACATTCCAGGCTGAGGAAACACCACAGTTGAGGCAGGCAGGGTGGAGCACGCCAGGGGAGTGGGCCCCATTCAGCTCAGGGCAAGGCCGTGGGGCCTGCTGGGCGGATCAGAACAGGGGGCGAGGGGTCCCGGGCCTCGTGGCAGGCAGTAGAGGGGACAAAGGGACCCCAAGGGATAAGCCCTGGGGCATCCAAGAGAGCAGGGCCTGGGAGGCACACCTTTAGGGCTGGAATCCCACGCTGCTCGTTTGGCACACCGCTAGGGAGGGACAGGCACACAGACAGGGCTGCTCCCCCTCGGGCGTTGGAATGCTTTTTCTTTCAGAGAACCGTCTTCCCTTTACAGGATCTGAGCACCCTGCCCACACGTGACGGCCAGCGTGGGATATCTCTTGCTTTAGCAGTGAGCAAAACAGCCTTCAATTCTCAGCGTGCATTTTCACTCAAACTGCACGGTTGCCATAGCAGAGTTCAGCGACCCAGAACTTGGGCACACGTGCCGGATGTCAGCCTCTCCGAGGACACGACAACGACAGCTCTCTGGTCCACAGACCCACGGGGGCTGCTCGGAGCCAGGGCCAGAGGTGACCCAAGAGGCTCCACCGCAGGCACATTCAGAGACCAATGAGGAAGCACAGAGACCAATGGGCCCGAAGCGCTGGGTTTCAGAACCACCGCAGCCCTTCCTCCCAGCTGCCTCCCGGGCTTGGGCCCTAGCGCAGGGGACCCCTAACGGAGTGCCTGCACTACTTTTTTCTTAAAAAGAAGGAGTCACAGATAAAGGTTCATTCCTATCTTTGACCTCAGAGACTTGGAGACTAAAGAATAATTCTAACAACATAAAGGCAAAGTCTTATAGAATTAAAAACAGGATTGATCCTTTCAAAATCACTGGTTAAGAATGAAAGCCCCTCTGGGGCTTCCCTGGTGGCGCAGTGGTTGAGAGTCCGCCTGCCGATGCAGGGGACACGGGTTCATGCCCCGGTCCAGGAATATCCCACATGCCGCGGAGCGGCTGGGCCCGTGAGCCATGGCCGCTGAGCCTGCGCGTCCGGAGCCTGTGCTCGGCAACGGGAAAGGCCACAACAGTGAGAGGCCTGCGTACCGCAAAAAAAAAAAAAAAAAAAAGAATGAAAGCCCCAAATGACCATATCAACACACAGAATTTTTTTTTAAAGAAATAAGCATAAAACCAAAAAAAAAAAGCATAAAACAAAGGTATAGAAGATCAAACATATTCATTTGGGTCATAAATTAATAGATAGGCATAAGGTCTTTCCTAAAGGAAAAAACATTTTCAAATTGGGTTTAAAAATATTCACCTATACACCCACCCATCCATTCGTTGATGCATCCGTCCACCCATCCATCAAGCCATCCATGAATCCTGAAGGGGATCCTGAAGCAGCCCTGTGACTTAGCTCCAGCCCCACTCTGCCTCAGTCAGAGGCAGTCTTGATTGCCCAGGGAACCAGCGGAACACACACTTATCCTTGCTTCTGGTAACATAAATCTATTCACCCATCATCCATCCATCCACCTATCCACCCATCCACCATCCATCCGTCTGTCCAGTCATTTATTTATTAAACACTTCCTGAGCATCCTTCTGTGTTAGGCCCCAGGATTCAGAGATAGTTCTGCTGTGGTTCTCACCCTTGAGTCTTTCAGAGCCTACTTGGTGAAGACCAATCTGTAAACAGACATATTGACAAATGTGGTCAGGGTAGTGGGGGTCCAATGAAGGGCATGTCTGCTGGGGAGTCAGGAGGGCTTCCTGGAAGAGGTGAATTGTGTAAGCTGGGCCTTAAGAGATGATTGAATGCTGGTCTGTGAGCAAAGGGGCTGGGGAAGGGACCTCCCACTCAGAAGGAACAGAATGCATACATACCGTCGGTATGGAGGGCAGAAGGAACCTGAAGGGGGGCGGGCAGGGAGTAGCAGAAGACAAGGCTGGAGAGGTTGGGGTTAAGGGACATATCCTGAGGTCACTGGTTTCAGGCTGAGTAATTTGGGCTTTATCTTGTGGACAGTAAAAAGCTCTGAAGTCTTTAAACACAGCGTGATCTGATGACATTTGCCTTTTATAAATCTCACTGGGATGGTGACAGTGTGGAGGATGGCCCAGGAGAGAGATCGTGGGCCTGGGTTCTGGCATGACAGTGAGTGTCCCACATCCTCAGCATACTAGGAAGACACATCTGGCAAAGCCTGTGAACATATAGGTCAGGTGGTTGCTATGGAAACATCAGATGTTTCCCTTCCTATGTGAGCAGGGTGGGTATGGAGCAGATCAACAATTACCTTGGGTTTATAGGCATGAAGGTGGAGCTGGGCTGCCCTAAATGAATACTGCCAGTGAGATATGTGTCACCAATCTCCTCTGAGTGACACTTTGCCCAGAGAAGGCCATTGTGTCAGGGATGAGCAGAGATGGAGCTGCCCTTTTCATCCTGAGGGCGACATGGGAAGGCACTGAGTTCATTAAAGCTGTTTAGGTCAATTACACCAATGGGACAAGTGACCTCACATAAGTCTGAGATGCAGCAGTGACTTGACAGCAGAAATGTGTGACAGAGACTGAGAGCAAAAGAGTCCCTCAATTCCAGAGCAGGAGGATCCCTTTCAGGACACCTATTGCAACTTCATTTGATGGGTGAAAAAAATAGTAACAACAACAACAAAGTAATGATAATCATGATGGTGGTGGTGATGGTGGTGGTGATGGTGGTGATGGTGGTGTTGGTGGTGATGGTGGTGTTGGTGGTGATGATGGTGGTGATGGTGATGTTGGTGATGATGGTGTTGGTGGTGATGGTGGTGATGATGGTGGTGGTGATGGTGGTGACGGTGGTGTTGGTGGTGATGGTGGTGTTGGTGGTGATG